>NW_026057579.1:426408-471005 GCF_023721935.1 Panthera uncia
TGGCTAGCGCGGGCAGGCGCCGCGCCGCCCCCGCCACGACCGCCGGCCGCGGGGCCTCGGGGCAGCTGGGCCCGGCGCGGGCAGCGAGAGGCGGGGCCGGCGTGCGGGCGGCGGAAGGAGGCGGAGGAGGAGGAAGAGGAGGAGGAGGCGGCGGCCGGGAGCCGGGGGAGAGGGGCGGGGGGTGGGTCGGGGGAGGGGAGGAGCGGGATTTGCGGAGCGCGGCGCCGCAGCCGGGAGCCGGCGGGCCCGAGAGTGACCGAGTCACGGCGGGCGCCGGCGGAGCCGCGGCGTCGGACCCGCCTCCTGGAGGAGCTCAGCCCCGGCCAGGCCCGGCCCCATTCCCGCCCCGCGCCGCCTCCCCGCCGCCGCCGCCGCCGCCGCCGCGGGAGCGCTCCCCTGCCCACCCCGCCCCCGCGGCCGAGCCCGGGAGTCGAGTGGGAGTCGGCCGGCCGGCGCGGGCAGCGCCGGGACCCCGCCGGGGACACTGCAGCCGGAGCCCGGGAGGGGCCGCGCCGCCACCGTCTGAACTAGGATGTCCCGACATGAAGGTGAGAGGAGCCCCCGCCCCCACCCCCACCGCCCGGGCCTCGGCCTACCCCGCCCGGGCCAGGCGCCGCGGAGGGCGGCCGGGAAGCGGAGGAGACTTCGGCCGATCCCGAGCCGGGCCCGAGGCGCCGGGCCTGGGAGCGAGCGAGCGAGAGCGGAGAGCCGCGGCGCCGCCGCCGCCACCACGGCCGCGGCCCTGAGCTGGGCCTGGTGCCGGAGGCGGGGCGGCCGGGCCGGCCGGAGGGTTTGCACTGTCATGGGGCGGGGGAGGGGGAGGGGAGTCGGCGGGGCCCGTTACCGGCGGGAGCCGGGCCCTCGGGACTGATACCGGCCGCCGCGGCCCGCCCGGCCAGCCCCAGAGCCGCGGGCTCCGGCGCGGCCTAGCGCTCCCGCCGCCCCGGAAGGGCTCGGTGCGGCCGCCGAACGGGGCCCCAGGCGGCAGCAGGAGACACAGGAGCCCTCCGTGGATCCAGTAGGCGCGTCCGGTCGCCGGGAGACGACGGCGAGCGCCCCTGCCTGCGGGCGACCGCGGGGCGGGCGGGAAGGCTCTGCGGCCGGGGAACGGGAAGCCCCCGCCACCCGGAGCCCGCCCCGGCCTCGCGGCTAGGCCTCGGCGAGTCCCTGGGCTCGGGTAACCAAGTTCCCGGGGCGGATCCGGCCCGGCCCCGGCGAGTAAACTCCCTGCTCGATCACCCGGTCAGAGCGGGACTCGCTCCCGGCGGGCCGCGGGCCCCTCGCCTGGCGTGCACTACCCTACCTAACCAGGTTTAGGTAAATGACCGTGGTGTAGTCTGTTAGTGGTCAGGGGCGTTTTGGACTTGTTTTTCGGTCTAAAAGCATGATTGGGGTACAGTTGCAGATAAGCAGACAGCTCTAGCCCAGTCCCAGGGCACAAAGAGAAACATGTTTAGGAACGATGTATAGGCATTGAGCCGGTAAATAAATAAATAAATAAATAAATAAGTTAACTTCAATTTACTGCCATATGGTTTAGAAAAGGGGGAGGGGGTTGTGTTTTCTTTGTTTCGCTACCACAGGTCTTTAAGTAAATAAAAAGTGTTAACATACTTGGCGAAAAGTTTATCCTGGTAAGGTTAATGCAAGATTGTAGAAGTGGCTTTCAAGTATTATGTACTCTTGCTTTTAAAATGCTGTATAGGTGATGTAGGAGTGGAGAAAGTTTAGTGAGTCAGATTAGTGTGTTTCACACCATTGGAAGGGTATTCTTAAGGTAATGCAGGCCTTAGAATTTCGAGGTCGAAAAACTTAGATGGATTAAAATTATATTTAGGGCAAGTTTCAGAATTTGCTCAACTGGGCTGTTGAGATTGACTTAAAGAACATTTTGTGTTCAAGGATTCTGCATTTTAAAAGGCTCAAACCTAATAGGAAATATACTGTCTTTTCTTCACTTATTGTGGGCAAGTGTTGGACATTGTAAGGCAATAAGGGACTTAGGCTCATAGAAACTGTGTCCATTTTCCCAATTTTTCCTACTTAATGGGAATGTGTTCTCTATCTCTGTAATTTAAAAGAAGTTGTTACTAAAGCTACAACTAAATTTTAATTTGGGATGTTAAAGTTTATATTAGATGTAGCTGTGTGCACATAGACCATCTTTAAGACAAAATGAAACGGAGCATGGCCGCAGGCTCTCTTACTCTTAAGAACTGGGAGCGTTAAAACTACAGAATCAGCAATGGAAGAATGGGTTTGAGACCCATTCTCCTGCTTCAGGAAAACATCCAGATAGTTCCATTCTAATTGGATGATGTCCTGGGAAGATTCCTTTACCCCCAGTAATCTTTTAAAGTCCCACAGTGTGAACATTCTTGAATATAACACAAATTCTGTAATTTAAGCCCATTTCCCCCTATTTGATCCTGTGGAAAGGCATATGGTTTTGAAACTTACATTACCTTTTACTTACTTGAATACTACTGAACCTCAGCAAGTTAATAGCACACTTTTTCTGGTAACTTACACAATCCCAGATGTTTCTCAAAATGAAACATTGCTATATATAATCCATTAGTTGAAAACTTATAGTACAATATTTGACAAGTGATTATCTTTTGAGGGGCTAGTTTATGGCCTAAGGCAGGAGTGGCAGTCTCATTAAGAATCACATTTAATTCATTAGATATGTTTTGTGGATTATTAGTTCAGGCTGCCATTATTTTCATCAGTAAAAATTTAATCAACAAATTTAGAGTTTGACACCCTTACTATTATAGTTCTTTTCTCACTTTTCTCTTTTTTGGGCAAGCAAATCTCATTTCTCTTAGCATTTCTTTAGTGGTATGATATTTGAGTTCTTTTAATCATCTGTCCCACCTCCACATTCTCTGTGGTTCTTGTTTCCTTTTGCACTGTGACCCAGACTGGATGTAGTAGTCTGGTAAAACATATGAAATGTGCTGCCTGTATTGCTGTACTTGGATTGCGCTACCTTTTCAGTGCCTTCCGAATGCATGTAATTTGTTACTTTGTCTTTGTGCCCACCCTAATGAGTTGCATGATATATGTAATGATGTAACTTTGGACAACTCAGCCCCAAGGTGGACATATGTCAAGCTGAGTCTCTACCTTGTGAAGCAGTGGACCACGTCTGAGAAAGGAGATGCAACCAGGAGCATAAAGAAATGTTCTAGCCAGGGGTCAGCATACTTTTTCTGTAAAAGGCCAGGTAGTAAATATTGTAGGCTTTGTTTGCTATAAGGTCTCTGTCATCTCTGCCATTGTAGTGCAAAAGCAGCTATAGACAACATGTAAATGAATAAGCACAGCAGTGTTCCAATGAAAACTTTATTTTTGGATGCTGACATTTGAATTATGTATAATTTTCATGTGTCGTAAAATATGATTCTTTGTTTTACCACTTAAAAACGTAGAAACCATTCTTAACTTGCAGGCGTACAAACACAGGAGGTGGCTGAATTTGGCCCACTTTGACCTGTGGGGTATAATTTGCCTACTTCTTTTCTCACCTAGAGCTTTCGAGAGTTGATGGAACTCATAAAGGGCCCACTGTGCTTGGTATTCATGCCATCATTTCCTTTGGGTAATGGTAATGGGGAGTAACTGGTTTGGTCCATGGTTTGTACCTCAGTTTCCAGCCGCACCGTGGAGATTGGTAGAGAAGTAATTGTTCTTCAGGAGTGAAAAACAGGCACCCCACCTTCCCAGACCATGTCTGAGTGGAGTCGGCAGTACTCTACATTAAGTCTCCTGCTTGCCCATTATGACTTTTCTAGCCAGAATTCCATTTTTTTGTCTTTTAATTCGCTTTGTAACATTCTTGTCATCTTATCAAACTTTTTACATCAGTGCCCAGTCACTTTATGTTCACCATACCAACGCCATCTAGTTCCATGTTACACAGTGAAATCAGTCATCTTTTTTTATTTGTAAGAGTATTTTTTTTAATGATTCACTACACACTTTCTTAAATATAGGTATGTTATTCAGAGCTTAAAATGCATTTAATAGCTTGGCAAATTAAAAACCTCAAGTTACTCAGTGCTTATTAGATAAAATGAAATTATGAATGCTCTTGCATGAGTTTGAGCCTAGTTGATTCCCTGGAATTAGGAACACATTTATTGCCTTAAATCAGTCAACCTTTTTTCAGTTGCTACTATGTATAAGGCACTTTCCTAGGAACCAAGGAGTGTGGAGATGAATGAGACATGGCTCCTCACCTTGAGTCTGGTGGGAAGATGCATGTGTATACAGCTTCTACAGCACAATGGGAGACCGTAAGGAGATAAATGAATTGAGGACAAAATCATTATCAACTTTATTCCTAATGGGTTTTGCCCCACTTCAGAGAGGGAATCTGTTTTTCTTGAGCGCTTTCCTTTTTTGTGGGCTCCTCTTGATTTTGGGAAAAAATGAGATTTCAAATAGAGTCCTTATCTTTACCAGATTTATATTTCCCCTAGCTTTTAGAAGACTTTCATATGTAAAAGTGAGAGCAAGTAGGTGAACAGGTAGGTGATCTTATTGTTACGTTTTTCTCAGAACCATCTGATATTGTTTATTTTCAGACTGTAAAGTATAAAAGTATGTAGGCCATTAATCTAGCTTTTGAAAGTTGTACCATTTTTTGAAATTGTACTGCTCTTGTTAGTAGATTTACATTTCCTCGTCTCTAAAAATATTATCTGACCCTAAAAGCTCACATGCAGATGATCCCAGAGTGAAGTGCAAGAATTTTGTTTTCAGGATTTGGGGACTGCAAAAGCCAGGATTGGTAATTGGCTTGTGATTGTAAGGTGATGACTTTTGCCTTCCTGTAAGTGAAGTAAATTGACTCCCACTGAAAAGATTTTGATTTTTGCTAACATGTCAGACCATTTATTTTACTTTAACTATGATTTGTTAAAAGATTATGACATTCTTAATTAAGGCTTTTTCAGTTCAATAGGTCATGAATTATATTTACCCTGATTTTAAATAAATGATAGATAAAAATGTAAATATTCCTGGGGTCTTTGATTTCATTTCATAAAAAGTTGATTTTGAAGCTCATTTGTCCCATATTTTTGGCATTTGTGTTTAAGTTAAAATGTCATTAAATAAAACTTTCTTGTTTTAAATTAGAAATTTAATTTGGAAGAAACTCCTTTCAGTCTTAGAACTTGAAGAAATATTAGCAGCAATCTTGTTTAAAAGAAAAACTTTTTTATGATAGAAACTTAAACTTCTGATGTGAAATGAACAAAACAAATCCCTTCGATTAGGCTTGCAAATCTTAAAAATGAAGAAATCCATGCACTTACGACTCATAATTTTAAAAACATCAGCTTTAGAGAATCTACCATATACATTTGCTGAGGCTTGTTTTTTGTTGTTGTTTTAAACTGGAGGCTCCAAAAGCTGTTTCTAGTGAAGGTTAAAGTGTGGTTGAATTATCCTAGAAATAGTGTGTCTTTTAATTACATTATAAATATTGCTGGGGAGCTATTTTCATGAGCATGAACTCAAAGGAAACATTTCCTACATTTTATGCTTGTAAAAGTTAAAAGTAAAACCCTGTTCATAATTAAAATCTTTTTTATTTTTATTTACTTATTTAAAATGTTTATTGATTTATTTTTGTATGTGAGACACAGGGAGAGCATGTGGGAGGGGCAGAAAGAGAGGAAGAGAGAATTCTAAGCAAACTCCGTGCTCTCCGTGCAGAGCCCAACTCAGTGCTCCATCTCACAAACCATGAGATTGTGATGTGAGCCAAAAGCAAGAGTTGGCCACTCTGCTGACTGAGTCACTCAAGTGTCCCTGTTTGTTTTTTTTGTTTGTTTGCTTGTTTTTGTTTTTGTTTTAGAGAGAGAGTGCAAGTGGAGGAGGAGAGAATCTTAAGCAGGCTCCACTCTTAGGGTGGAGCCTGACCAGGGCAGAGCCTGATGCAGGGCTCCATCCTATGACCCTGGGATCATGACCTGAGCCAAAATCAAGAGTCAGATGCTCAACCAACTGAGCCACCCAGGCACCCCTATAATTAAAATCTTTGTTTTGTGTTTTTTAAGTAAGTAATTTTTTTTCTTTTAATGTTTGTTTAATTTTAAGAGGGAGAGACAGAGCATGAGCATGGGAGGGATAGAGAGAGGAAGACAGGATCCAAAGCAGGTGCTGTGCTGACAACAGAGAGCCTGATGTGGGGCTTGAACTCACAAACTGTGAAATCATGATCTGAGCTGAAGTGAGACCCTTAACTGACTGAGCCACTCAGGTGCCCCCCCCCCCGTAATTAAAATCTGTGTGAAAGATTAATTCCATATTAATTTTAGTGTTATACTAGGAACCATGATGTTTTTCAGGTTTTTTTTTTTTAAATGATAAGGTATGGTTTTTTCAATTGCTGAAGTTATTTATTAAATTGAGGAAAGAGCCCTTAAGAGGTATACAGATCAGAACTTTTTTAAAATGTGGTAACTTTGGGGCGCCTGGGTGGCTGAGTCGGTTAAGCTTCCGACTCTTGGTTTTGGCTCAAGTCAGGATCTCACACGGTCTGTGGGTTTGAGCCCTGCCTTGGGCTCTGTGCTGACAGTGCAGACCCTGCTTGGGATTCTCTGTCTCTACCACTTTCTCTGCTCCTTCCCCCTCAAAATAAATAAATAAACTTTAAAATAAAAAAATTAAAACGTGGTAACTTTTGTATTAGTCATGTCCTGATTCGTGTTGGAGTGGGGATAAGGCAGACAGTTCCCGAAGGGAACATACTACCTAGATTACATAGGAAGGAAGCGAGTGATCATGAAAAGAGAGGGTGTTCTTGGGATGGTAAGGATAGGAGGACAGGACAGTGCCGTCAGAGGAAAGTTAGGCAAGGTGGACATGAAGCTTGGAAATGATCTGTAGCCACAGGAAGTTAGAGACAGAAGACCACCTTTCATGCTGAGTACCAGGAGGTGAAAATTCATCTTCCTGTGAAGCTAGCAATAGATGAATTTCCTTGTTAGGCACCTTCCAGGGTGCCATCCCTACTACCTGTCTCACCACTCTCCCACAGTGTTTGTTAATCGTGCTTTTAGTTGTTGTCTTTCTGAATAGAAAGACAGTTCACGTACATGGGTCTATCCAGTTCATGTACATGGTCCATTTATTTCTTCCACAGCCACAGTGCCAACCAGCAGTCCAGCAGACCTTGCCAATGGCTGTAAGGAGTATCAGGGAGGAAGTATGAATGGATCCCAGCAAGTCCATCACTGCTGTTAGAAAAAAACAACTAAAATCACGAGAGTGGGTCAGTCAAGTCACCTTCAGCTAGGAGGGACAGACAATAAATGGGTGAAGCCTCTTGACATCATGATTAATTAGGTTTAGCATTATGTTCTACTGAGTTGTGTGGGTTTGTTTTTTTTCCCCCCCTCACTGGTTCTCAGTGCTAGTGTCATGAACTTCAGCTTTTTTTTTTTTTTTCTGTTAAGAGGATTTTCATAAGGAGAGTCACTTTAGAGTGCTAACTTGAGGACCTATTAGAACAGTCACAGGCATAATCAGTTATAATTTATTTTTTGTTTTTGGCTTTTGTTTCTTTTTGAGACTGTCACCCTCCCCTCCCACCTAGTAAAGTGGAGGGTCCCTCTAGTGGCACCCTTGCCTTATTCTCCAAGCATTTTTTTATGCCGTAATTGTTTGCTTGTGTGCCTCCCCAACAAGTTACCTGAAAGACAGGTATAGTGTTACACTTACCTTTACACCCTACCACCAAGCACGATGTCTGGACTGTCGGAGGCCAGACATTTGAACACTTGTGGGTGATTGTTAGAGATGTTATTACTTGTCTAAAAAATGGTGAGACTAGAAACTGCTGTCTTCTGCTTTTATCTGGGAAGCTGGTTAAGAAGGAGGGAGATGGTAGGAAAGATTTGGAACTTTCATAAAAGTAAGAGGGGATGAATAAACTACGTAGAGTGAAAACTTAAAGGAAGGTGACTCCTGGGGGAATGACTTGGGATTAGACTCAGGTACTATTTTTTTGTTCTACTTCTGTCTCTGGTTTTGGATTAACTGTATGGGTTCTGAATATTAATTGCACCATGTGTGAGTTTTCTGATTCATTCATTCATTCATTCAGTGGGTATTTATGGACTTCCTACTTGAGTACTACTCAAAATCATCTCGAGAGCTTGCCGCAAGTTGTTGACCCTTGCTGCAGCATTGATAATATTCAGTGGGTTTGAAACACCTTTGGGAATTAAATGCTTTCCTGTTGCACAGGCTGTGGTTCTTTTACAATTTGCTGGAATTAGTCCTTAAAATTTATATCTTATGACAGGGTAATTAAATCATGTAAATACTTTAATGTTTTGACAATATTCATCCACCCCTCCTTTTTTGGGAGAGAGCATGTTAGCAGGGGCGAGGGGCAAGGGAGTAAGGGAGAGAGAGAAAGTGAGAATCCTAAACAAGCTCCACACTCAGCACTGAGCCTGACGTGGGGTTCGATGAACCCTGGTTCATGACCTGAGCCAAAATCAAGAGTTGGACACTCAACCAACTGAGCCACCCAGGCGCCCCTCTTTTTAAGCCTACTTTCATTTAAGTTTCTCAATTCTAATTCTGCCCAGCAGTACATTTCTTTCCTTAATATTGTCCTTAGACTGTGAACGTCTCAACACATATCTGCATATGTGAAAGTATGTTCAAGTAGGTTTATAGGTTTATAAGTAAAACTCATAGGTTTATAAGTATCTTTGATGCTTAGAAAACAACTCAAGGGATTAAATGTTTAATTTTTGTATTCAGTATAGTTTGTGTGTGAAGGCCTAATGGTTATATAGCAACTGTTGGAGTACCTAGATGGTACTTGTTTTTATTATTTCTCCTCAACCATTATTCTTCTTTGGTGTCTTCTATGGTTGTAGAGGTTTGGCAGTGCAAGGAAATGAGAATCTTTCTAAATTAGGAGTTAACGGCATCGCAGTAAAACAGGCAGGGATTATTTAAAGGAGTTGTTACAGATGTGTCTCTTCTGTAAGAATGAAATAAGTACATGCTGGGAGCTGGGGGTGCTTGGGTATTGGGAACCACATAGTTTTCTAGTTTTCATAATCTGAGATCTTACATTTAGCCTGATTAACACTGCTGGGGACTCTGATACAGTAAATTGCAATTTGAAATTAACGTAAAATGTGCAGAGGAGGGACTGATCTTCCCTTCCATAGGAAAAATGGTGATTAGCACCTGCAGTGACAGTGGGTAAGCATTTGACCCATGGTTTTCCTGACATTCCCTGTTAGGCGTATGATATCACTTCATGTTCTTTCACTGCTCCATGTCATTTTCTACAAGCTTTTTAGAAGTGCAAGCCACATGTAATTTTATTTTTTTATTTTTATTTTTTTAAGCCACATGTAATTTTTTTTTTGAGAGAGAGAGCCACTGAGCGCAAGTGAGGGAGGGGCAGAGGGAGAGAGAGAAAGAGAAGAGAGAATCCTAAGTAGGCTCCATGGCTCATTCTTATGACTGGTGAGATCATGACCTGAGCCAAAATCAAGAGTCAAATGATTACCCAACTGAACCATCCAGGTGCCCCTAGGCACATGTAATTTTAAATTCTCTGGTAGCCACAGTAGTAAACTAAGAAGGTGAAATTAAATTTAAATAGTTTAATACTTTAACCTAGTATATCCAAGTTAACATTAATCAATCAAGATAAAATTATTATATTCTTTTTTTCTTACAAAGTTACAAAATTCTAGTATATATTTTACACTTAGCACACTTTAGTTCATATCATCTGAGAATCATCTTTAGACTTGTACATTAGGAGTCTGCTAATAGACCATATATAGTCTCTTTCTTTAGGTACATTTTGATGTAGTATTGCCATCTGCTCAATGGTGAGTTCATTAACATTCTGGATTTTTGCTTCTTGAATTAATTTCCTAAGAACCCAGATTTTACCTTTTTCACTTAAAAATTTTTTTAACCTACATTAGCAACATTTAACCATTACAATAGAAAACTACTTTATAAGCAGCTATAAATGTATATAAATTATAATCCCTCTGGGCCCTTCAGATTGGAAGAGTAAATAATGGCCTCAGGGTGATTTTAATGTGAGTTCGTGGGGTTATTTTAAGTCCTCCGTAATGACAAATGTAAAATTTATAAAAATTGTTACTAGTCCATTGCAGGTTCTATTATGGTGGAATCCGAAGATTGTTTGGGTTCTATCTGGTGTGGATAGACTTTTCATCATTTGAAGAAAGTGACATCCAGGCTTGGTAATTTATTGTAGGTGTATTTCATTGTAATGAGATTGGGTCTCTAGTATCCATCTGGAAAAGGCCTTTGCCATCTAACAACAGAAAAACAGATGGTTATGACTCTTATTTAAAGCAGTTTTAAGAAAATTGGGGCATTTGGCTGGCTCAGTAGAGCATGCAACTCTTAATCTCAGGTTGTGAGTTCAAGCCTCACATTGAGCATTTTAAACCTATGTTACTTTAAAAAAAAAAAAAAAACAAAAAATTTTAAAAAGTAATTTTAAGAAAACGGATTATGGAGCTAATAGCCAGCCCATTGTCAAGGTTAGCCAGCCACTGGTGATTTCTCTTTTTTACCTGTTTGGTGTGCTGTTTAGCCAGTTAGAACTAGATTTGCAAATAAAAATGGACTGTTTCAGAGATAGTCTGTTAAAAATTAAAGACCTAGTGTTTTTTTTCCTTCATTTCACTGAAGCAGCAGTTCCACAGAGCAGTGGGTTTTATGGTTCTGTTCTTTTTCAGTCCCCCTACAGCCAGATCTTTGAAACATCAGGAATTTATGGCTTTTTTTTCTTTAATAGTGTAAAAATACTAGTATTGTATGGCTTGGGTGCTTTCACCTAGTGTTTTTCAAAGGGTAATTTAGGACGTGCGCTATTAGCACCACCTGGGAACTTGGACAGAAATGCAGATTCTTGGATGCTGCCCTGGACCCACTGAATCAGAGTTTCTGGAGGTGGTGCCCAGGAGTTTGTGTTTTCACAAGCTTCTTACCTGGACCCAGTTATGACCAAAAGCATTTATGTGTGAGATGGTTATCGCTGGTGACAGGGACACACAATGGTTGTGATACAATTTTTTTATGGTATGGTACCAGTCAAATAGAAATTCAATTGCTGACCTTGACTTTATACTTTTTTTTTTTAATTTTTTTTAGTGTTTTTATTTATTTTTGAGACAGAGAGAGACAGAGCACGAGCAGGGGAGGGGCAGAGAGAGAGGGAGACACAGAATCCAAAGCAGGCTCCAGGCTCTGAGCTGTCAGCACAGAGCCCGTCGCGGGGCTCAAACTCACAGACCGTGAGATCATGACCTGAGCTGAAGTCGGATGCTCAACTGACCGACCCACCCAGGTGCCCCTTGACTTCATTCTTCTTGAACACTATGTTACTGTCACCTGAGGAGGTGAGAGAGAAGTGTGGCTCCCCACTCTAGACCAGTACTATAAATTTACTCAACACACATTTACTGAATTTATTGAATGTATACTTGAGGCTTGAAAGATACCATAGTGAACAAAACAGAGAAGATTCCTGTCCCTGTTGCACTCACATTCTATTAGAAGGAATATATCAGGGGTATATGGTCTGTGAGCCAAACCTGGCTGGTTGCTTGTTTTTGTTTGTTTGTTTAGGATTTTATTTTTAAGTAATCTCTATACCCAACATGGAGCTCGAACTCACAATCCCAAGATCAGGAGTCACATGTTCTACCAACTGAGCCAGCCAGATGCCCCTGTGATTTTTATATTTTATTTTATTTTATTTTATTTTATTTTATTTTAGTTATATTTATATTTAAATTCAAGTTAACATATAGTGTAGTATTGGTTTCAGGAGTAGAATTTAATTGGCTGCTGGTTTTTATAAATGAAGTTTTATTGGAACATAGCTGCATCTGCTCATTTACATATTGTCTAAGTTCTTTTTATATTGTAAGGGTTGAGTTGAGCAATTGTGACAGAAAAAGTTGAAAATATTTGCTATTTAGCTATTTACAGAAAAAGCTTGTGGGTCCCTGGGGTAGACCATAAAAGAATAAATATGTGATATGTAAGAAAGTGTTAGGAGTTGACAGGTATTATGAAAAACCATTCAGTGGGTTAAGGGAATAGAGAGTGGGGGCCTACTTTAGATACTGTAGTCAGGGAGGGCCTTCTTGAAGATGGGACATTAAAAGAAAAAATTGAATTAAGTGAAGTATATTTAAAGAAGGAAAGATATGGCTGAAGGTATAGCAAGTGCAGAGGTACTGAAACTTGGAATGTTTTGGGAACAGCGTCAAGGCCACTGTGACTGGAAGACTGTGATTGAGGGGGGAAAGGGATAGGAAAGTGCCATAGCCAGGGCCAGATCCTGAAGACCCTTGTATTGTGGGCTGTAGTAAAGACTGTTTACCTGTGAGTACATCGAGAAAAACATTTTCAAAGCCCTTCTATAGAGAGCGGTCTTTTTGGCTAAACAAATGGCAAAGGCTGGAAATTAAATACCTGGTGTTACAATGCATTCCAACATCTCTAAGAAACATTTCTTTATAAACTTTCCCTTACACTCTTTACTCTTAAGCTTTGTGGTCCTCAGCCCCCATGTATCTATGTATTCTATTTAGCTAATGTTTCTTGTACATTAGAAATGGATAGAGGGGTTTGGTAGAGATCAGATATTTCCCTGGTTTGAATGTAAAACCCTTGAGCCTAGAAATTGGGTCATCAATATTAGCAGGTTTCAAACTTTAAAAAAATATAACTCATAGTAAGAAGTGTATTTGATATTATCCAATAGTTACATACATATGTAAAGAAATAAGTTTCACAAAACAGTACTTATCTTTACTATGAGAGATGTATTCTGTTTCTGTTATTTCATTAAAAACAAAAATACTAGGGACACCTGGGTGGCTTAGTCAAGCATCTAACTCTTAATCTCAGTGCAGGTCTTGATCTCAGGGTCTTGAGTTCAAGCCCTGTGTTGGGCTCCACACTGGGTGTGAAGCCTGCTTAAAAGAAAAATAGTTGTGACCTCCTAGACTGATTTCCCATTCTATTCAGTTTGTGACTTGCTATTTGAAAAACACGGCCAATGCTATCTAATCCAAAACTTGGGAGTCCCTTATGTACAAGGTATTGTGATAGGTACAGAGACAAATGGAAAACAATTTTTCCTCTTGGAGGGGGATATTGGAAGTTCTAAGTATATTAGATAAACTAGCTGTAGTATAACTGGAGCAGTAAGTGTCAAATCAGTTATTACAAGTTCCATGATGTTATTAGCAAGTGGAATAGAATGTTTTTTGGGTGTCAGAGAAGGCATTTCCAAAAGTTTGATATTTAGACTGAAGACTTGAAAAAATACTGTGGGTATTTTTAATTGAAGTATAATTGACATAGAATATTATGTTAGTTTCAGGTATACAACATAGTGATTTGGTATTTGTATACATTATGAAGTGATCACCACAAGTCTGGTTCCCATATGTCAGCATACAAAGTTTTTACAATATTAATGACTATTCTCTATGCTATAGTACCGTATTTTTATAACAAGAGTTGGAAATAGGGCTGTCAACCAAGTGAGAGAATGGTAGAGGGTAAACTACAGAGCTACGCAAATCTGAGATGTGCTCAAGAGAGGTGGGTGGGACAACACTGAGACCAGGGTTTCTGGAACAGAAGACTCCTGTATGTCTGCTATGGGAGTGAGGTATTAGAATGATTGATTTACCTAGGACGCTTACCTGACTGAGCCACCCAGGGAACCAATTTATTTAATATTTTTAAGATTTTATTTTTAACAATCTTTATATCCAACGTGTGGGGCTTGAACTTGCAACCCTGAAAGCAAGAGTCATATGCTTTACCAACGGAGCCAGCGAGGCACCCTTGCTGACCCCTGCTTTAATCCATTTATTTAATAAATATATCTTGGGGGCCCCTAATGTGGCTTGGTCAGTTAGGTGTCCGACTCTTGATCTCAGCTCGGGTCTTGATCCCAGGGTTGTGAGTTCAAGTCCTGCGTCAGGCTCCGCAGTGAGTGTGGAGACTCCTTAATATTCTCTCCCTCTCTCGCTTTGCTCTTCTCTCCTGCTCACACTATCTCTCTAAAGTAAGAAAAAAAATTTTTTTAATTAAAAAAAAACAGAAAAGATGAGATAGTTGCTGAAGTGGGTGCAAATAGACCTACTTGGTGATTAATTAGACAGGGATTATGGAGGGGTGAAAAGTCTAGGAAAATAGCGTTTTGGTTAGTTGGGCAGCACCATTCATCAAGCTGCATATCTAAGAAACATGCCTTGAGGGAGAAGGTGGAAAGCAGGGGAAAGAAAAGTGGTTTCCATTTTTAGCATGTTGGGTTTGAAGTACATGTGGGAAATCCAGGTAGAGATTTCCAGGGGCAGTTGAGCATGTGGGGTCTAGAATTCATGAGTTTGGGCGTAATCCATAGTAGTAGAGTTGGTTGCTCAGTGATGGTGAGAACATAGACATTGAGAGGATGAGGAGACTGATCAATAAGCCCTTGGAAACACTTAACATTTAAGAAACAGGAGACTGAATGGGAATAGCCTGGAGAGTAGGAAGAGAACCAGGAGAGAATGTTGGCATTGAAACTTAGGAAGATGATTTTCTGGGAAGGAGGATTCAGTCAGTATTGCTGCAGATGGGTCAAGAAGATAAGAAATGAAGTGTTCACTGGCTGGAGCTCTTGGAGTGAGGAAGGTTTGTGGAACTTGATGTGCACCTTCAAAGGAGTGGGCTAGAGCCCAGACTGCAGGGTGTTAAATCCTGAAAGAACACGAGAAGTTAAGAATACTCCCTAAAGATTTAACTGTGAAGGGAAGGAGAGATGTCAACAGTGAAAGGTATCTCTAGCACCTGGAGCAGGTTTTGGCAGATATTAGAGACTGGGAAAATCATTCATTCAATACTGTGCCTACTACTAGTATAGTATTTAAAAGTGGGGTAGAGTAATGAAAGATAAGTTCTCATTAGGGGGGCAAAAAAGAAACGTATCATATAATTTTGGTTCATGATAAATATTCTGAAGAGCATAAAGCAGAGTGAGGGAATAGGGAATAAGGATTAAATGTGGTAGAAGGTGAATGAGTGCTCTGTGTAGCTATTTTTAAAAGAATGCTCAGGAGGGCCTTTCAGAGGATGTGCTCCTTTGAAGCAGAGACTTAGTCAAGTATAAAGCCCTGGGGTTAGAGTAAAGTAGGTTGTTTGAGGAACAGAGTAGCTGGAGCTGACCAGATGGGAGGATGAGGAGAGAAGAAGAGGTAGCGATGGACTGACTCCAGATTATATGGGGCACTTAGAGGCTATGATGAGACATTTGAACTTAATTCTTTGAATGTCGAGCTACCAGGACTTGCTGGTGTAGTGTAGGCAAAACCACGTGGATACGAAGAAGGCCATTTACTGAGACAGGGAAGCCAGGGGGGAAGGAACGTGTTTGGAGGTGGAGGTCAGGAGTTCTGTTTCAGACCCACTAGGTTAGAGATGTCTGTTAGATGTTCAGGCAGAGCTGTCTAGGCCATTTGGATGAATGACCTGGAGTTGAACTGGCTGAATGAGTGAATGAAATCAAGACTTGATGTGACTGTTGCTCTTCTCTCCAGTTTACTGGGGCTTGAGTTCCCCAAACCTTTTAGTAGGTAAATGTCTGTTTGGAAGCCTATGACCCTTGTCTTTTTTCTCAAAGTAGCAAGAAAGAGGGAGCACAGAGGTAGAAAGCCCCATGTCTCCTGTGGCAGTGCTGTAGTGATACAGTTCCAGACAGGAGAGCTCACTGTGGGAATTAGGCCAGTTTGGCAGCTGGGTAATGAATTAGTTTATTTTCGTTCTTTTCTCGCCAATAAATCAAGACGAAGATTTTTTTCCCAAATTGTGTTCTAGAAAGGCTGAGTCATACTACTTGAGATCATAGTGAGGACTAGAATTCAGATCCCATGACTCTTGTTCCAGCCCATTTTCTACTGTATATGCTGCTGGGATGAGGGCTCAGAGTTTGTTAGTTTGTAGACTAATACTAGAGGCTAGACTTCTGCATTAGATAGAATTTTCCTGTGTACTCAAATTTTTTCTGAGATGCTGAATAGTAAATTTAAGGATGGGATTTTGGAGCCAGACTGCCTGGGTTCAAACTCTTCCTTAGTCACTTACTCACTGTGACGTCAATAAGTTGTTTACCTCTCTGTGCATCATTTCATGAAATGGGCATAATGTTTACTTAATCTCAGGGTGTTTAGTCGATTGATTATTAGATATAAAAATTTAGGCTAGTGACTGGCATATAATCACTCATTGGGGCACCTGGGTGGTTCAGTCTGTTGAGCATCTTAACTCTTGATATCTGCTGAGGTCATGATCCCAGGGTCTTGGGAGCCCTGTGTCAGTCTCAGTGCTGAGTGTGGAGACTGCTTGGGATTCTCTCTCTCCCTCTGCCTCTCTCCCCTGCTTGCACTGTCTCTCCCTCTCTCTCTAAAAGCAAGGGGGAAGGGGACACCTTGGTGGCTCAGTCGGTTGAGCAGTTGACTCTTAGTTTTGGCTCAGGTCGTCATCTCATGGTTCATGAGTTCAAGCCCCACATCAGGCTCCATGCTGACAGTGTAGAGCCTGCTTGGGATTCTCCTTCCCTCTCTCTCTCTCTCTCTCTCTCTCTCTCTCTCTCTCTCCCCCTTTCCTCCTTATGTGCACATGCTCTCTCTCTCTCTCTCAAAATAAGTAAGCTTAAAAAAAAATTAAACAAATAAAAAATAAATTAAAAAAATAAAGGGGCACCTGGGTGCCTTAGTTGATTGAGCGTC
The DNA here is from genome assembly GCF_023721935.1 of Panthera uncia. Lineage (NCBI taxonomy): Eukaryota > Metazoa > Chordata > Mammalia > Carnivora > Felidae > Panthera > Panthera uncia. The sequence goes on from NW_026057579.1 coordinate 443,259, forward strand.
CGACTTTGGTTTGGGTCATGATCTCAATGGTTCGTGAGTTCAAGCCCCACGTTGGACTCACTGCTACCCACTTTAGATCCTCTGTCCCCCTTGCTCTCTGCCGTTTCCCCACTCGTGCTCTTTCTCTCAAAAATAAATAAAACATTAAAAAAAATTGTTTGAGCCACCTTCATTTGTGTCTTGGATGTAGAAAACAGCTGTTTTTCACACTTCTAAATTCTTCGCATATAATTTGAGCACTAACAATATGCAAATTATATTTTCTTATTTGAGATATAGTCCCTGCACTCAAGGAATTTGTATTCTATTGAAGAAGGAAGGATAAAAATACAGGAGATAACAAAAGCTTACCCTTACAGGCCAATGAAAGCTATGGATACTCTCTTCCTTTTCTGATATTCTGTAAATCAAAGTGTCCGATGAAGGCATGGAGACTGAGGAGAAGGGATCTGAGCCATCTTTGTGGAGAAGGGACTTGCTTGGATAGAGTAGAAGCAGAAGATATTCCAACCAAGGCAGTAGGCAGAAATGAGTACGTAATAAGAAGGCTACATAGATATTATTAGATGAGGATGTAAGGGGAACTTTTCACTGGTTGAGTAGCTCAGAGTGTTGATCCATAGGTTAGTGGCAACCTAAAGGCAGGACTAAGGAGATGATTCTGTATCTTTTTTATGTTCTAGGACTTTTTAAAAAAGTCAACTGAGATTAACACATAATTATTAATATGTTCCCCTGGTCTATTACTTAGTTTTCAACACATTTTGCCATTTTTATATCAGCCGCCTCTCTTTTTTAGGGTTTGAACATTTTACAAATCCCAGATCTGCATATCATTTTACCCACAAATATTTCAACATTTATCTCTAGCTGATAGGGATGCATTAAACATACATGCTTGCATGTGAAGCCACAGTATCATTATCACACTTGACAGAAAAAACAATAATTCTTTAATATTATCTAATACCCAGTTCATGTTCAGTTTTTCCAGTTGTCTCAAAAGTGTCTTTTTTTTTTTTAATGTTTGTTTAAACAATTTTTGAAAGAGAGTGCAAGTTGGGGGCGGGGGGGCAAAGAGAAAGACACAGAATCTGAAGCAGGCTCCAGGCTCTAAGCTGTCCGCGCAGAGCCCAACACGGGGCTCGAACCTACGAAGTGCGAGATCATGACCTGAGCCAAAGTTGGTTAACTGACTCCAGGTGCCCCTCAAAAATGTCTTTTTAAAGTTAGTTTGTTAAAATCAGTATTTAAACAAGGTCTACATATTACATTTGGTTGGTATGTCCTTTAAAATCTGTATTTGTAACAGTCCTCTCCTCTTTTAAAAGTGCTGTTTATTTGTTGAAGAAACTAGATTATTTCTTTAATAGTATGTCTCACATTCTGGCTCACGTTTTTATGATGTCTTTTTAACATATTCTTTCATTTCCCCGTATTTATGTGGTACTCAGTTCTAGAAGCTTGATTCAGATGTATGTTTGTTTTGATAAGACCGTTTCATAGGTGCTAAATATTTCATAATAATTCTTATTATATCACATTGAGAGGCCCATAATGTCTGGTTGTCTCAGTAGGTTCAGATGTCAGCCTGTCCCTCCATTGGCTGTCAGTGATGTAAGCTGCCTGGATCTTTTGCTTCATAGTGGTTGCAAGACGTTGATTTTCCAGCTCTTACAATTTTTCATGTGTTTATTCAATGGAATTTTTCTGTAAAGAACTCTTAGTCATATATGCTTTAAAGAAATCACTGTAATATAAAGGAAAAATAAAAATGAAATGATGTATAATAAAATAATGTGTCTTTCAAGATGTAAATGCTCAGGCAGAATTATATTAGAGGAAATAATGAGGAGTTTGTACCAATATATAGAATCACTGCGAATGTGACAGCTTCAAATGCAAATCCTTAACAGACATCTTGGCAGTTCAGATACCTTAAACAATGTTGCCGTTGATGCCGTTCCTTTTTGAACAACTCACAGTGTCAAGTTCTACACAATTACACGAACAATTGTGTTACTGGTGATTTCAATGTGTGTAAAAATCATGCAAAAAGTACTTAATATCTATATGTAAAATTGACCTATCTTCTGAGTTCAGGTCATTATAAACAGTTTTTCCATTGAGACATTTTATTTACTTTTTTGTTTGTTTGTTTATTTATTTATTTTGAGAGACAGCACGAACAGGGGAGGGACAGAGAGAGAGAGGAAGAGAGAGAATCCCTAACAGACTCTGCACTGACAGTACGTAGCCCCACTCAGGCCTTGTACTCATGAATTGTGAGATCATGACCTGAGCCAAGATCAAGAGTCAGATGCTTAACCAACTGAGCCACCAAGGAACCTCTTTTTTTTTTTTTTTTTTTTGAGAGCGCAAGCGCAAGTGGGGGAGAGGGGCAGAGAGAGAGCTTTAAGCAGGTTCCATACTCAGTCAGAGCCCGACCTGAGTTCAGTGTGAGTCCATGACCCTGGAATCATGACCTGAGCCAAAATCAAGAGTTGGATGCTCAACCAACTGAGCCACTCAAGCACCCCTACTTTTTTTTTTTTTTTTTTTTTTTTAAGTAAACTCTATACCCAACCTGGGGCTGGAACACAACCCTGACATCAAGAGTCACATGCTCTACTGACTGAGCCAGCCAGGCACCCCTCCATTGGGACATTTTAAAGTCATGGGAAAAGTGGGACAGTTTTTCACTGTGTAATATTGTCCATCACATTACAAGTTTCTAGAATCCCTGGCCATTGACCTCCCACATGTTGAGGTAAATTACCCAGTCATTGTGATAACCAAATTTTCAAAATGTCCTCTCAAAAGTAATGTTACCCTCTTTAAGAATCTACGTTAAGTGAATATATTAAGGCAGAAAATCAAATAACTACTACGAGTAAACATTTGAAAGTGAGAGATAGGGGCGCTTGGGTGGCTCAGTCGGTTAAGCATCTGAGTCTTGATTTTGGCTCAGGTCATGATCTCACAGTTCGTGGGATCAAGCCCTGCATCCTGCCCCGTGCTGATAACACAGAGCCTGCTTGGGAGTCTCTTCTCCTTTTTCTCTGCCCTCCCCTGCTCACACGCTCTCTCTCTCTCAAAAAAAGTAAACATTAAAAAAATTTTTTTATTAAAAAAGAAAATAAGATAAAATACATCTCTTTTTGCTAATAATACTTTACGCCTGGCAAACCTAAGGGACTCTTAAAAATTATTAGAATTAATGAGATAATTTAGTAAGTGTTTATATACCTAGAAGTGAGAATTGCTGGATCATAAGGTATGACTAATTTTCATTTAACATATTCTGTTGCACTTTTTTCCCCTCATTGCTTCTTCCTGATTATTGTCAGTCTTAAAGATATGAAACCTTTTTGATATGATAGGACTTTTTCCCAGTCACATTGGCCTTGTATATGTGTGGTGCCTTGGCTCCTCCAAAAGATTTTCATTTTTGTTGTAGAAGACATTGCTCTGCCTTTTCTTTATGCTTTCTGGATTTCATAAGGCCCAAAAGGTCACTTTTTTTTTTTTAAGATTTTATTTTTAAGCAATCTCTGCACCCAACAATGGGGCTCAAACTTGCAACCCCAAGATTAAGTCCCTGCTCTACCTACTGAGCAAACCAGGCACCCCTAAAGAGGTCACTTTTTTGGCCATTTGCCATGCCCATAATTTTCTGTTTATTAGCTTGCTTGCTTTTAGACAGAAAAGGTAAAAAATAAATTGAGGGAGTGAGTTAAACACATACATGTGGGAAGTGGGGAAATTGAATGTATGTGCTTTAGAGAGAGGAGGAGGACTTAGAGGTGGGAAACACATCACAGAGTAAGACTGAGAGCCCAGAAGGGGAAGGACCTTGTAGGAGAATTGTTGACCACTGGCCTGTTTGGTTATTAACTGCAGCTTGCTTATTTGACCCCGAATTTAGCAAGAAATCGATTTTTATAACACCCAGAAAACACATGCGTAATGGAAACACAAGTTTCATGAAACTACCCTATTTGCACTGCACTCTGATAATTTTCTATTGCTTTTTCAAGAAATTGTGCTTATGATCAGTGATTCTCAACCCTATCAGTGCCTCATTTATTTGTATAATAAATATTTTAACACTGTTGATTGTTCTGAAATAAAGTTAATTGATAAGTCATCAACTACCTTGTATGTTAAAGTTAAGTACATTGTTGAGTGCCTACATCTACTTACAGTAAATACTTTTGGATTTACAAGAAATAAGATCAGAAAACATACCCTATAAAAAGTATAGGAAAATGAAAGAGTTGAGATCTATGTAGATAGTAGAATAAAAACCGTTAGAATAAATAAAAAGGGAAATAAGAGAAAGAGGGAAATTTTTAAAATAGGGAAAATATAAAGAGAGAAATAATCTTACTTGATATAGGGATAACATAAGACAAATTAGACTATCTATCTTACTGAATAAATAAAAGTATCATTAGGGGCACCTGAGTGGCTCAGTCCATCAAACGTCCGACTTTTGATACCGGCTCAGGTCGTGATCTCTCAGTTGAGAGGTGGGTAGCACTGTATACTCACCAATGAGTTTGTCGTTTATGAGTATAGCGTTAAAATAATTCCCTGTGAAATGACTTGGCATGAGACCAGGAAGTTGAAGTCTCATGGAAAACCTAGTGGAACACCCACCATTAGCAACCTACAATCAGCTTCTAGTCTTCAACCCCCACCTGGGGAGCAAATTCTTTGGTAAACAATACGGAGTTGAGGCTAGCCTGGAAAAAGAAACAGCGGCTGTGTGGGAGGCTTTGGGAGGCATTATTAGAGTAAAAAAGAAAATAACAGCCCCAGATAAAGTTTAACATTTAATTTTCACAAACATGGATTTCTAATCATTCTGCAACAAAAAGTTAAGTATGTATAGGACAACCTTGATGTGAAATATGTTTAATGTTAATACAATTTAGAAAGAACCTTCTATTTCATAAGTCCCTGCTAAATCATGTTTGGAAATAAATGTATTCTGAATAGTCTCTATTACCTATTTGAAAATTATAGCTGCAAAAGCACTGTGGTACAGGTATGCGGTGGTAGAAGCTCCATCATTGCAAACAGCTTCGTCGTCAGATTTTCTGAAATGCTAAACAGTCTTTTGTAAAGTTATAAATGAAGCAAAATGGACTTTTCTTAACTTATGGGATGGTGGCATACCTGGAAAATCAGTGTTTTTAAAGCTGCAGAAATATTTTGTGTTTATGGGGAAAGTGGAGTTTAGTAGTATGATTAGATAATTTTAAAGGTTGTTATTATTATTTTATTTCCTACATGAATGTCTCCTGGGAAATTTGGCCTAGCTTATTGAGATTGTTGAACAGTTCTTTACTGCATGTCCAGACACCTAGTATCTTTGGTGCTTTCCCCCCAATAAACTTCAGTAGTAGCCCCAATCATTCTGATGAACAAAAAATACCCCCACAGAGTTCCAGTATGCCCCCTGGGAGTGGTACCTCCAAGGAGAGCTAGTGTGCATAAACTGATTTCATTGAGTCATGACCTCTAGTTTGAAAAACACAGAAGGCTTTTGCATCTTCCTCAAAACTAGCAGAAGAATCAATTGCAACATTATTGGAAATGTAAGATTACTTCCTAGTGTTGACGGATCTGCTTCAGTTAGCTTTGTTCTTTACATTCTGGCTTTCAGACTCCAAGGTAGATTTTAGTGACCTCCAGTACAAATGATACCAGTGTCCCGTGAAATAGGCAGGTATCCTTTCAAAGGCATATTTCAGTTTGTCTAATCTCTGAACATACCCCACGCATGCCTTGTTAGAGCACTTACTACACTATTTGAGGATCATTTGTTGAACCATCTGCCTCCTTGGTTGTTTGTTTTTTTTTAATAACCTTTTAACTGTGTAGTAATTTCAGATTTACGGGAAAGTTGCAAAGATAGTGTAGAGATTTCCCATTTACCCCTCACTCATTTCTGCTAATGTCAACATGTTACCATGGCATATTTGTCAAGACTACTAACCTGACATTGGTGCGTTTATTACTAAACTGGAGATTTACTTGAATTTTTACCAGTTTTTCCACTAATAGCCTTTTTCTGTTACAGGATCCAGTACAGGGTAGCACATTGCATTTAGTGCTTCCTAGTTTTGACTTCAGTAGCTGCAGAGAACGAGTGCATAAATCCTTTGCCATTCTGTCATTATACTGTATTCGTTTCTCATGTTAAAACAAGACACCCAAGGGGCGCCTGGGTTGAGCATTGGACTCTTAGCTCAGGTCATGATGTCACAGTTCGTGGGTTTGAGCTCCGCATTGGGCTCTGTGCTAAGAGCAACAGGAGTCTGCTTTGGATTTTCTCTGCTTCTCTCTCAGCACTTGTCCTGTGTGTGCTTGCATCCATGCTCTCTGTCTCTCTCTCTCTCTCAAAATAAATAAAATAAAACTATAAAAAATAAATAAAACAAGACACCCAGAACTGAATGCAGTTCTTTTATAATAATAATTATTATTATATTATTTTATTATAAATAAATATATAATAAATAATAATTATTATTATTATTTTAAGTTTCATTATTTTGTGGGGCACCTGGGTGGCTCTGTTGGTTAAGCATCCGACCTTGGCTCAGGTCATGATCTCGCGGCTTGTGGGTTTGAACCCTGCATCAGACTCTGCTTACAGCTCAGAGCCTGGAGCTTGCTTCAGATTTTCTCTCTCTCTCTCTCTCTCTCTCTCTCACTCTCTCTCACTCTCTCTCACTGTCCCTTCCCCGCTTGTGCTCTCAAAAATAAAATAAAATAAATTTTTTGTAAATAAAAAAATTATTTATTTTGAGAGACAGAGACTGTCTCTGTCTGAGTTGGGGAGGGGTAGAGAGAGAGGGAGACAGAGAATCCAAAGCAGGCTCTGCGCTGTCAGCACAGAGCCCAGTGCAAAGCTCGAACTCACGAAATTGTGAGATCATGCCCTGAGCCGAAACCAAGAGTCAGACACTTAACTGACCGAGCCACCCAGGTGCCCCTAAATGCAGTTCTTCACATACAGTCCAAGAGTAAAACATCTTGGGAATAGTAGTTATGTATCTTATATGTTTGCTACTATGACCTGAGCTTGTTTATTTGCTGGCTTCTTTAGCAACTGCATCTGATTTTAGGCTAATACTGAAGCTGAAGTTCTGCTTAGTTAATTCACTCAGAATTTTTTATCCCATGGATTGCTGTTACATCTAAAGGCAAAACCTTATGAGACTCCCTTTAAAAATTCAGCTTATTTTGGCACAACCATTCACCTTTCTTTGAATTGCTGTTCTGTCACCCAGCATTTTAGCTGTTTCTTTCATCCACAAGCTTTATAGGTATATTTTCTGTCATTTTCTAAGTCACTATTAAAAATATTATATAGAATGAGGTCAAGTACAGGACCTTACAGTGGTGCAAGATAAGTGGCAGGTGAAAAGATGTAGCAAGTATGTAACTATGTGAGGAAGCTAAAATGTTAGCAAAGAGTGAAGGTCTTGATTCAGTGTTACTTCTTTGTGGACTGTGGGTGGTGCCTAAGCTAGAACTCTTGCAAAATGAGAGCAGTTGAATTTTTTAGAGGAAGGTCTGGTAGCAGGGGGGGCAGTTTTACCTAAGAATGAAGCCAGTTGTGATTCATAGGATTGATAGCTTACCTTTCATTTTATTGGTCTCACCTGAATCTTCCACTTTAAGATATTCATGAGCCTTAACTTCAATTAGGCCTTTTTATGAATGGCGTTGAAAATTTTGGAGGACTTTAGATACTTTTTTTATTACCAAGGATGTACCTGAATCACATACTTCCTCTTCAGGAATGCCTGGTCATTTATCATTTCCCATTTTTCTATTTCTTTTTCCTGTTGGTCTTTTTCTGAATTTTTAAGAGCCCATCGTTGTTTGTTATATTTGCTGCAAATATTTCTCCTCGTCTTATCATTTGACTTTGTTTATGGAATCTTATGTCACTATTAAAGTTGCATACCTCTCTATTATCAGATTTACAGTGTGCTCTCCCCCATTTATGGTTTCAAGTTCCCTGTGTTGCTTAGACAGTCTTAACTCGCCCATTAACAGGTAATAAAAATATCCTCTTACAGTTTTAACTTTCTAGCTCTTCAAAAAAACCTAAACCATATTTATCATTTTTAAGATCTATGGCCAGAGAGTCAGTCCTTTAAAAATGAATTTTTACATATGTGTGAAAATGTGTCTTGCATTCAGAAGAGCATACAAAATGTGTGTATTCAGTAGAAAGATAGATCTTTGTTTTCATCACCCATATGACAAAGTAGACCATCTCACACACATCAGTAACCACTGTCGGGACCCTTGTCTTAATTATCCTCTTGCTCTTCTCTATACTTTAACCCTCAATGTATCTATTCCTACCTGAGCAACATATTGTTTAGTTATGAAACATGGAGTAACAACCTCGCTGTGTGAAGAAAGGGCAGTTTGCACTGTTGGGGAAAGCTCTGAGGACAGGAGAAGCTGACCAGTCTGCCTTCAGCCTCACTGAGACTTTCCAGTGAGGAAACTTGGAGAAGTCATTGGGTGAGGTCATGAGAGAACTTTGGAAACTCAGGGCCACCACAGATGGAGGGATTTGGTTGGGCCCTTGTGTGGGACCAGGGTAGATTTCCAGCAGAGGTGTGGTAATAGGATGGGTGCTCACTGTGGCCCACCTCTTGCTCCCGTGAGCAGGTCAGAGTAGAACACTTGGGTAAAATGAGGGTCCCCAGCTGAACCTCTGTCCTGGAGGGGAGAATAGGAACTTCAACAACACACAGCCACGACCAACCAAGTCCAGACAAACAGCTGAGCCTGAGCCACACTCCCTGGGCATCATTCTTTCCTCAGATTAAAAAGAAAATGCACAAAACTATATGAGTGTGTGTGTGTGTGTGTGTGGTTGATTATTATTACTTGTGGTAGTCCTGTAAAGTTTCCATGAACACTGAATTAGCAAATACTGAGCAATTGCTTCTAGGGGAAATTCAGGGTTAGGTTCCTGTAAGCCTCTGGTCACATTTTCATAAGTAGACCAGTCTTGTTTTATAAGTGATTCTGTTGAAAGACATCCTACTTAATATATATTGTTGATTTATGAATATAGAACTCAGCCAACAGCACTACAACTCATGCCTGAACAAAGCTTCTCTAATATCTGTTTTCCCTGTAAGACACATCACAGCTTTATGATGCTTAGGAACACTAGACAGCACTACAGCACTACCTTTAGGGGCCATTTTAAACTGTGAAACTACCTATAAACAGTACAAAAAGGTAAGAACCATGGCACTAAATAGGCCATGAAAAGGACACTTATTTAAAATATGAGGGCAGAAACAAGAAGGGAGAGTGTTGCCTTTGTTTGTTTGAATATTTATTTATTTTGAGAGAGTGTGTGTGCGAGCAGGAGGAGGGGCAGAGAGTGAGGGAGAGAGAGAATCCCAAGCAGGCTCTGCATTGACAGAGCAGTGCACCCCAAGGTGCATTAAGTTCTTAAGATTACTTCCCCTGCATCCTTTCTCCAGAAACTATAGAAGTATATGCTACCAAAAGAATGAGAGGAAAACAATGGGAAGATGGAATCTAGGAATCAGAAGACCAATACAAGAGAGAAAGCAGCAACAAAAATCTCCAGGAAGCAGGTGCTTGTGTGTCTCAGTCGTTAAGCATCTGACTTTGGCAAAGGTCACGATCTCACGGTTTGTGAGTTCGAGTCCCGCATCTGGTGAGCTCCATCCCTGCTTTGGGTAAGCTCGAATCCCACATGGGGTGAGCTTGAGCCCCACTTCCGGTGAGCACAAGCCCCCCATTGGGTAAAACACGAGTCCCGCTTCGGGTGAGCCCTGCTTCTCTCTCTCTCCCTCTCTCCCCCCTCCCCCTTTCCCCCTCCCTGGTGGGATTCTCTTTCTCTCTGCCCTTTGCTCACTTGTGGCTCGCTCGTGCGCTCTCTCTCTCTCTCTCAAAAAAAAAAAAAAAAAAAAAAAAATCACTAGGAAGCTAGGTGATAAAGTGGCAACCCCCAGAATCACTAGTCCACGTGAGAGCAGTGACTCACAAAGCCATACATGTCAAGTGGCCATCATCCAGATCCTTAGGCCACAGTATTGTTTTACACTGTTTACTGAAGTTTAACACATTCAGACAAGTACACAAATCATAAACACAGCTTGGTTTTCACAAAGTGAACACATCCTGTGCAGCACCTAGATCAAGTAACAGCATATTACCAAAGCCCCAGAAGTCTTCCTCATGCCCCTTCTAGTAACTACCCAAGTGACTATCTTGACTTCTTTTTTTTTTTTCTTAAAATTTTTTTAATGTTTATTAGTTTTTGAGAGAACGTGAGTGGGGGATTGGCAGAGAGAGGGAGGCAGGCTCCAGGCTCCAAGCTGTCAGTACAGAGCCCGATGCGGGGCCCAAACCCTTGAACTGTGAGATCTTGACCTGAGCCGAAGTCGGACACTTAACTGACTGAGCCACCCAGGTACCCCACTATCTTGACTTCTAACGTTCTAGATTAATTTTCCATTTTGTTCATATATATGTATAAACATACATACATACATATATAGTAATGCTTGCAGCGTTTTCACGGTCATCCGTGCACATTACTAGCTGAGGTTATAAAAGGCAACACATGGGGCTCCTGGGCAGCTCAGTTGGTTGAGTATCTACCGTCTCTTGATTGCGGCTCAGGTCACGATCTCACGGTTCATGGGTTCAAGCCCCACGTTGGGCTTGCTTGGGATTCCTCTCTCCCCTGCTCGCTCTCTCTCTCCCCCTCCCCCTCTCTCTCAATAAAAACTTAAAAAAAAAAAAAAAAAAAAAGGAACCTAATCCACCTTAAAATGCACTTGAACGATAACTTCCCTTGGTGTAGAATTTTAATTTGGAAATTTCTTTCCTTTAGAACTTTGATGACATTAATGCATCACCTTTTACTGTCCCAAGTGTACCTGTTGCAAACATCAGATTTTCTTTATCTTTGTGTGTAACCTCTACTCCCTTCTTCTCCCCACCCCTCTTCTAGAAGCTAGTAGAATTAGAATCTCTTTTTTATGTCTGCTCTTCTGAAATGTGATTGGTAGGTCTCCTTTTATCCACTGTGTTGGGTATTCTATGGGCACTTTCATTCTGGCAATTAATATCCTTTTTTTTCTGAGTTTTCTTCAGTTATTTTGTTGGTTATTGCCTCCCCTCCATTTTCCCACTTTTAGGATACTGAAACTTCCGGACAAGTGTTCCAATTTTCTTCTCTTTATGCTCTATTCTTTCTCTCCCCCACCCTTTCTCTTGGAAGTAATTCAGTTACTTAACCCCAGCTCCTCTGTTTTCAGTAAAAAATGTTCTTTACATGAGTTCCCTAGGTTCGAGACCCTCTGTTTTACCCTCTTTAATCAATAAACTTTTACTTTTCGCTTGGAGTGTACTGTTGGAGAGACAACTTAGAAATTTAAATGCTTCCTGACTCTTTAACTGTAAAGAACAAACTGATGGTTACCAGCAAGGAGCTGGGTGGGGGAATGGGTTAAATACGTGATGGGGATCGAGGAGTGCACTTGTGATGAGCACCAAGTGATGTATGGAAGTGTTGAGTCACTGTATTGTCCACCTGAAACTAATATTACACTATATGTTAACTGGATTTAAATCGAACCTTAAAAAAAAATTTAACTTTTTCTCAAAGAGCTTTTACATATTACATCTGTCTACAGTTCTCCACCCTGACTTTCGTTCCAGTGGTACCTGATGCTGCCAGTCCTGGACATTTTGTTGTATCCGCACTGTAAATTGGGTTGTTTCTTAGCTTTCCCCTTTACCCATTCTAGGATTCAGCTGTCTTCAATTTCCTAAGCCCATTACCACTCATCCGTCTACTTTCCATCTTCCAAATTTTGTTGCTATTGTTTACTCTTACTCTATCATTATGAAATTGTCAATTTTTAAATTCCATTACTAAAGAGTTTCAGAAAAGAACAGCATTAGATTTTACCTTGTTACCTGTTCTATAGAAGACTTCATTTTTAAAAAATTATGGCTCAGTCTCAAATGCAGTTGTCAGTACCTTGCTGCCCAGTCTGGTGGCCACTAGCCATATGGGCACTTGAAATGTGGCTAGTGTGGAACTGGATTTCAAATTGTATTTAGTTTTGGGGCGCCTGGGTGGCTCAGTCGGTTGAGCGTCTGACTTCAGCTCAGATCATGATCTCGCATTTCAGGAGTTTGAGCCCCACATTGGGCTCTGGACTAACAGCTCAGAACCTGGAGCCTGCTTCCGATTCTGTCTCCCCCTCTCACTGCCCCTCCCCTGATCGCGTTTTGTTTTTCTCTCTCAATAAACATTAAAAAAATTTTTTTAAATAACTTATATTTAATTGTAAGCAATTCTATTTAGGGGTGCCTGACTGGCTCAGTTGGAAGAGCACGCAATTCTTAATCTCAGGGTGGTGAGTTCAAGCCCCACATTGGGTGTAGAGATTACTTAAATAAATAAAAACTTAAAAAGAAATTACATTTAAAAAGTCACATGTGCGGGGAACCTGGATGGCTCAGTCAGTTAAGCATCCGACTTTAGCTTAGGTCATGGTCTCATGGTTCGTGAGTTCGAGCCCCATGTCAGACTCAGCACAGAGCCCACTTCAGATCCTCTGTCCCCCCCCCCCTCTGCTCCTCCTCCACTGGTTCTCTCTCACTCACTCAAAATAAATAAATTTTAAAAAATAAATAAAAATTAAAAAGTTGTATGTGGCTAGTAGCTACCAGACTAGACAGCACAGGTCCAATGCTGATTAAGTAAGAATTGGGAGTAAGTTCTTTTTTATTTTTTATTTTAGAAAGATAGTGAGCATGCAAGTGGGGGAGAGGGGCAGAGGGAAAGTGAAAGAGAACCTTAAGCAGGCTCCACATTCAGTGCAGAACCCAACATGGGGCTTGATCCCATGACCCTGGGATCATGACCTGAGCTGAAATCAAAAGTTGGATGCTCAACTGACTGAGCCACCCAGGTGCCCCTGGGAGGACTAATCAACATATCTACCATAAGGAAAAAAATTTTTCCTATTTCCTTTACCATAAGGAAATTATTTTTTCCTATTTTCTTCTCCTTTCTTATATCAGTATGAGCACATGGATTCCTATATTCAGTGGGTTATAATCTGGTACTTTTATTATTTATTTTGGTGCTCAGATTATCCTAGATTTGACCAATGGAAACCCCTTCAAAGTTTCTTCTGTATCCTTTTGACATATATCCATCATTCTTTCTGCATCATTCATTCTAGAACTAGATATTACAGGCTCATGTACTTGCCCTGCCCCAGTCCCTGAAATCAACTTTCCAGGGAGCTCAGGTTCCTCTTAGTGGAGGGTGCTGTTTAGAAACCAAGATCATGGTGCTGTGTGTGCTCATTGCTACCGGAGCATCACTGCTTCTAGACCCCCCCTCAGCTGATAAGGTATTTTAATGGCTAGGGGCTGTTGCATTGGACAGTACAGATATAGACATTTCCATCATTACAAAAAGGGAAAAGGTGGGGTTACTAGTTTTCTGAGTGGGATGCAACTGGCTGGTGATGGCAGTGCTGGGGCTGGAGCCCCTCTGCTGCTGGAGGGATGCTTTCTCTCTCCCGCTAGGGCCTCCCATTGGCAGAATGTAAACCAGAAGCCAGCTGCCGAGACAGTTTGCAGACCCGAGACCATGGTTGCTTAATCTCAGCACCATTAACATTTTGGGCCAGGTGACTATACTGGGCTTTGTAGGATGTTTAGTAACATACTTGGCCTTTACCGGCTTGATGCCGGTATCTCCCTCCCTCCAAATCAAATGTTTCCATACATTGCCCGATATCTCTTGGAGGGCAAAATGGCCCCTGATTAAGAACCACCTCCTAGACCCAGCATTGCAGAGCAAAGTATAGAAGGGTAGGCTTGAGGGGGCGCCTGGGTGGCTCGGTTGGTTGAGCATCCGACTTCGGCTCAGGTCATGATCTCACGGTCCGTGAGTTCAAGCTCCGCATCAGGCTCTGTGCTGACAGCTCAGAGCCTGGAGCCTGTTTCAGATTCTGTGTCTCCCTCTCTCTCTGCCCCTCCCCTGTTCATGCTCTGTCTCTCTCTGTCTCAAAAATAAATAAACGTTAAAAAAAAAAAATTAAAAAAAAAAAAAAAGAAGGGTAGGCTTGAAGCTGAGAAATAGTAGTAATAACCAGTACCTTACTCTTGGATTCAGATGTCCCTGATGTCCTTGAAATGTGAAGGAAGGGAAGAGAAGTTAATATGTCTGTGACAGCCCTGCAATATAGAAAGATTATTATATGTTTTTTTTTTCTTTAATTGATGAAAAACAATCACTTTGCAGTCAGGCAGGATTCAAATCTTTGCCAGTAATTTGTTTACCTGCTCCTAAAGTTTGCTCTAGAATTTTGTACCTTGGAGTTATTACCATACCTTTTTTCAGTGGGTGAACTGCTTTTTTGAGTGTTGCATTTCAAAGTCATTACTGATATGTTGTCAACCTGGATGCATATTCTGTATGTTGCCCTACTCAGGGTCATACTGCTGAGAATCATGGCTAGAAATGTTCATATGTAGAGAGAAGAAGAAACATGAATAGTATTTATATCAAAGACAAGGTTTGGGGTGCCTCAGTTAGTTAAGCGTCCTACTCTTGATTTCAGCTAAGGTTGTGATCTCATGATTCATGAGATTGAGGCTTACATTGGGCTCTGTGCTGACAGCACAAAACCTGCTTTGGATCTCTCTTTCCCCTCTGTCTGCCTCTCTTCCGCTTGTGTTCTCTCTCTCTCCCCCTCCCCTCCTCCGGTCAAAATAAATAAACATTTTTCTAAAACCAGTACTTTGGGGTGCCTGGGTGGCTTGTCACTTAAACGTCCGACTCATGATCTCATGGTTCATGAGTTTAAGCCCTGCGTCAAGCTCTGTACTGATGGCATAGAGCCTGCTTGGGATTCTGTCTCTCCTTCTGTCTGCCCCTCACTTGCTTATGTGTGCACTCGCTCTCTCTCTCTCAAAATAAATAAACTTAAATTAAAAGCCAATGCTTTTATTTTATTTTTAGCTTTAGATATATACTTATATTTGAATACCAGTTAAGCTGATTTCCTAGAGACTTATTTCAGACTCTATAAGCACTGTTCGTTTTCCTCATTTTGTTCTTTCCTTCTTTCTTGTCCATACTATTGTATATCACTGTCCCTGATACAAAGATATGTCCTCTCTTAAAAGGAATCTCCCAAAGATCAGCCTGTTTACAGTATCTTTCAACTTGTATGTTTCATTATCATCTCATACATAATGTCTAAAATTAGACTAGTATGCTTCCTAAACCAGACTTACACTATCTCTTTTCTCCTGGTGCTAGAGCATTCTCTGTACTTTGTGTTCATTATTCCTAGTCCCCTCCAGAGTTTTGTGTCTGCTGTAGGTCCCTTTAGTTTAAAATCAGTGAAGGAACTGGAGCTGAATAAAGAAAAATATGTAACAGTTGAAGGTAACATTTTTGAGGACCTGTTAGATTTTAAATTGGTTAGCCTAGACAAGAGGAGGCAGTGACTGAATTCTTGTCTTAAACTATGTAGTGGGTTTCTGAGAATGAGTTTAGAATAACTGTTCTATGTGTGGGTAACATAGAAGAAAGGGACCTGAGGTTGTTTTGAAGAGAGAAGGTACTTCAGGAACTGCTTGGTACCAAGAGTTGTGTCAGAGGGAGGCTAACTGGGTTCTCTTAAACCCCTCCAACCAGAATAGTTCATCTTTTATTGTTTTGTTTTGTTTTGTTTCTATGTTGGATGCATTTCCATAGTTGTCTGTCCCTCACTCTTCATACTGCAGTTTACTTGTTTACATATCTTTATTTCCTATTAAATTTTAAGCACTAAATGGGTACTATAGGTGTTCAGATTTTTTTGTTGATTGAAATAATGTTGTTTAGGTAAGTCAATGCAAAATTAGCTCCTAATATCGATCCAGGCCAAATCTTTTCCACAATAGAAAGAGCTGTCATGTGCCTTGCTTGACTGGGAATTTATCACAAGTGCATGCACAGACATTTCTAGCTCAAATATCATTAAATAGGTATCATTAAATCATATGTTTTCTGCTTCCTGTCTGTCATATGGTACATTAAGGATTTCCAGTTTTCTTCTCCTTTCCTCAAACAGTTGCAGAAAATTAGTTTCAAAATATTTAAACCATAGGCCAGGAAGTTCAGGATGCACAAGTTGAGGGCCGGGGTGCTCGTGGGAGGTTAATACCATTAAAGTACGTTTAACCCTTTAGTTGTTTGGAATGACACTCTTTTCTTACACACATACAATCTGTCTTTCCAGGCAGTAAGTCCCCTACTGCTATTTGTGCTTATTGGCCAAGGCATCGGGAAGCCATTCTAAACCACTCCTCTGCTGTGGTCACTGTCCACTAGTACGATCTTCACACTGCCTTTGAGTTGTTCAGCATGCCCAGATCACATACTGTGCTTGGGAAAGGTCATTCTTGAATGCTTTAGCTTGAAACTCAGTGACTAATTTATACTCTAGCAGGAATTAACCAGTATGGGACGTAGACCCCATCTCTAGGGCCAAAAAAAAAAAGGAGTTTTATTTCATAATTTCACTAGGTCAGCTATTTTTCCCATTTATACTTCTGCACAAAACCAGACATTATCACTAAAAGTCCTCTTCCATATCACTTTATAAGTTGAGATGGCATGGGAAATTTATCCATGTTGGTTTGTTTGTTTATCTTTTAAAGAGAAAATTTTAAACACAGAATTAAGGCTTTGCAGATACAGGTGAATTCCACTTTATATCCTTCCTTGATTCCATTCCATGTCCGTCCTTCTCTCTCTACCTCCCAGAGGCATTACTTTTTGCAGTTGGTATGTATTCTTTCTGTCTGCCTTTCAGTATGCATTCCACATATGTATGTGTCCATAAATGGTCATAGAATACTGTGTTGTGTATCTTATTTATTTACTTATCTATTTATTTATTGAAAGAGGGAGAGGGAGCAAGTGAGCGAGGGGCAGAGAGAGAGAAGCGAGGCTCACCCAAAGCGGGGCTCATGTTTTTGTTTTTTTTTTAGCCCGAAGCATGGCACATGCTCACACCTAATCCGGGACTCAAACTCATGAATCGTGAGATTATAACATAAGCGGAAGTCAGATGCTTAATGACTGAGCCACCCAGGCGCCCCCTGTTGTGTATTTTTAAATTTACATAAGTGGTTCAAAATAGTAAGCATGTATCCTTTCACAGTTTGTTTTTCTGTGAGGACTGATGGGAATTGGTGTGTGGAGCTCAGTGTTATAGCGTTTCATTGTATGATTGTATTGTGTCATAGGCTGTTAATTACCAAGTTTGAAGATGTGTGTATGCCAGATTTCCTTATATGTCTGAAAAGACCAAAAATGAAAAATAAATTATATATTTGAGAGTCAGTATTGATTATTGTTCTGCTGTGAATTGAAGGAGTGAGGCCAGACATGTTTCCACCTTACTGAGATTTTAAATAAAGGAGATGGTAATGTTTTTAAACCATTTACCAAGATAGGGCATAGGTTTTCAAAAATTAGGAAAATACTACTCTCGAGGGGCTCCTGGGTGACTCATTCAGTTAAGCGTCTGACTTCTGCTCAGGTCATGATCTCACAGTTCTTGAATTCTAACTGCATTGGGCTCTCTGCATCAGCACAGAGCCTGCTTTGAATCCTGTGCCCCCCACCCCCCACTCCCTCCCCCTCTGCCTCTTCCCTGCTCACACGCTTTCTCTCTCTCTCTCAAAAATAAGTATTTTTTTTAATTAGTCTTAAAAAACAAAATACTAGTCTAGAGTAAGAACTTGTAAAATAGTGACTTTAGGTAGAACTGTGTTTGATTGATTATCAACCTCTGTAAATAAATACCTATAGGTACCTGTCTCAGAAGTAATTCCTCAACCTCAGGGTTTCACTTTAGAGAAGTTATATGATTGACAAAATTAGAGTCTCTTAGAAATAGTAAACACTACACTAAATGTATCCCTGTGCCACAGCAAATAAAAAGTACTGAAGACATCCACTTCTGAAACAAACAAGCGAAAATGGATTTATTGTTGTCAGAAGGCATGCCTCAGTGGATGACCCTGCATGGTAATCATTGGCTTGCCACTTAATGACAGTGTGCTTTTGGAACAAGGTACTTAATGCCTGTGTCCTCAGTTTATTCATCTGTAAAAGAACAACAGGTCAGTGACCACACCATTTTCAGCAGGTGCCTGGGGCATCAGGGTCAGTTAAACACTGATTGGTTGTTGAAGGAACCATTGCTGGGTAGAGATGAGCCGAGGGAGATTCTCCTATGTTGTGTTATGCCCATTTAAGTGTTTTAATTTCTGTAGCCCCTCCAGGTTTGAGATTTAGTGTCTTTTTTACTAGTATTCACTTTTCGAAAGCTCTGGAAAATGCAAGCACTAGATATTTTCATAAAAATGATCACCTTCTCTAAGGACCCTTGTTTTGGGAGGGCTGGAGCACTCTGCCCTGTACCATAGACCTGCCTGGGAAGGATTTTCAAACAGAGGAGTAGTTTCTGTGCAGAAACTGAATTATACATACATACCTATGAGAATCCTGGGTTTACACATTAAACCGTGGCTGACAGTAACCTGTTTCTCCCACCACCGGCCCTGCCCTTTGTTACAGCTGCCAACCAAGCTTTCCGGGGCTGATGTGGCTGACTGGTAGCTGGTGCCTAGAAGTATTTGGCACAGCATTTTTACCTAATTCGTTTTCTTTTCTCCTATGGGAAACCAATCCCTATTGTTCTGTTCCTTTCTCTTCCCCCTCAATTTTCATCATTCAGTCATTCTTATGTCAAGAAGTCTATGATAGACACACATTAATCCCTTTTCCCTTCTCTTTTAAATGAGCTCTTATCTCGTTACTCTAGGAAAAATGTCCCCTTCTCTTTTCATTCATTCATCAGATATTCACTGAAATCCTTCTGTACCTCCTCTTCCTTCATCTTATGTGTGAGTCAGAAAACAGCTCTAATCATGGCTGAAGATAATAATAGATTGAGTAATATAGAATCTTCTCTGTTTCCAGATAAGAGTTTCTGAAAGGCTGTTCATCAATGAGCAAGTCCATTGTTACTAAGATGGGTTTCCGTTTGCAGGCCAGGGATGTTTCTGTGAACTAAGAGCGTAGACTAGTTCTTTAAAACCAAGCAAACCACTCATTTGTTCCCAAAGGGGCCAACTTCCTGTGCACTGAAAACTTTTAGAGAATTGTAGAGAATTTAACTTCCCTCTTTGACAAAATGAGTAAGGAACTCAGTAATAAAACATCCAGCCCCTGCCTTTCTGTCTGCTTTTTGGGGCAAATCTGAACCGGCTTTGAATCCTCCTTAGCCACAGAAGAAGATTTATCACACTTTGCAAATACCTCATCACTTTGTTGTGAGGATTAATAAAGTAATATAGGTAAGCTTTCTGGCTCACAGTAATGATAGAAGTTGCTACTGACAGCACTAGAGTATAGCTCTATGTAGCAAAGATTTTTGTTCCTTGCTGTATCTGGCACATATTAGATACTCAGTAAATAATGAAAGGATACATGGATGCCCCTTATTGTCACATAGGACAGAACTTGTAGAATTCTACCTGAAAACAATAAAGTAAAAAAGCCGAGTCTCGGTAATAAAGGGTTGGTTTAAATTGCCAGGTAAATGTATCAGTTTCAAGCGAGTCTACTAAGTGTGAAGAGCAAGCATACTGCAAACTCCTCGGTGTTTTCCATACTTCAGTGTTCCTCTCGGTCACTCTGTTCTCTTCCTTCTGAATCTTGCCCCTCCCCTCCCCCGAACTGTGTACCTCTTTCTCATTTCTCTTTCTCTGCCCTTGGACTCTCTTTATAGGTCTTTTCTTGAATGGTATATGTTTGTATGAGTTTCTCTACCCAGTTTTCTCTTCTCTTGATTTTCTCCCTTCACCATCGTAGAGATTTTTTAAAATAAACATGTATAGAGTTTTGGTGGTGGTGGTTGGTGGTGGTGTGTGGAAAACTCCTGGAGTTACTTTACCTTTGCAAGGCATGATTGAATTTCCTCTGTGATTCTTTAATAGACAGAAGGAAAGCTTTTCACTCCTGATCTAAGCTCCCAGATTGTGAAGCATTTTAAAATTTGTCTTAAATTCCTTCCTCCTGCATTTTTGCTTCTGGAAATATCCTTTGACCATCTTCTTTAATTCTGACTACTTCTGCTTTTCACTGAGTTACAATAAGTGGTTCATGAATTGCTTCCATGTTCATCTGAGATCCTCTTCAAAGGGTTGCATGATTTTTCAACCACTTAATTCAAAGAACCTTTTCTTGGAAATTGTCCTTATCATTATAAAGTTGTTTTAATGACATAGTTCTCTGTGCCGTTCTCAACATTAAAATTATTGTATAGCATTTGCAATATAATATACTGGGTTTTTTTGTTTTTTGTTTTTACTAAGTCACACTTATTGGAAATGCAAGGGCCCTGAAGTGCCTGAGTGGCTCAGTTGGTTGTGCGTCTGACTCTTGATTTGGGCTCAGGTCATGATCTCACAATTTGTGAGTCCAAGCCCTGTGTCAGGTTCTGCGCTGACAGTGTGGAACCTACTTGGGATTCTCTCTTTCCCTCTTTCTCTGCCCCTCCCCTGCTTGCACTTGTGTGCTTGCTCGCTCTTTCTCTCTTTCAAAATAAATAAACATTAAAAAAAAGAAGAAAAGAAACAGAGGCCCTAAAGAGATAATACTTAGATATTTTGCTAAAGTAAAAAGAGGGTCTTCTCCCCAAATTACCTGGCACTAGAAGTCAAAATAAATTGTCATTGACAAATACTATGTTATATAATCCCAGGCCTTCAAATTCCAGGCGGGTTCTTTCCTTTTGGGTTCCTTGTCACTGTATTCCTTGACAGATCACTGCCCTTTATTGACCTTCCCTTCCCATCAGCTCTTCCCTACCTAAAAATTTATTGAAAAAAGAAAAAGCTGTATCACCCTTTGGGTTTTTCCTTTTTAAAGATCTGTAAATAGGGGGGCGCCTGGGTGGCTCAGTCGGTTAAGTGTCTGACTTCGGCTCAGGTCATGATCTCACAGTTCATGGGTTTGAGCCCTGTGTCGGGCTCTGTGCTGACAGCTCAGAGCCTGCAGCCTGCTTCTGATTCTGTGTCTCCCTCTCTCTCTGCTCCTCCCCCGCTCATGCTGTGTCTCTCTCTCTCTCCTTCAAAAATAAATAAAAACATTTAAAAAAAAAGTTTAAAGATCTGTAAATACGGGCACCTGTCTGGCTCAGTTGGTAGAGCATGTGACTCTTGATCTCAGCATTGTAAAGAAGTTCGAGCCCCACATTGGGTGTAGAAATTACTTAAAAATAAAATCTTTAAAACAAATAAGTAAACCGTCATAAATAAATATAGCAGCCTCTTTGTTTCATTTTAGAAAATTAAGGGGAGAAAAGACTTTACATATTATGTTAGTGGCTTTTTAAAACTTTATTTTCTGTTCCCACTAGAGGGCATTCTTTCCTCTGATTTTAATTCATAGCTTTTGTATATTTATTTTTACAGAACTGCTAAATAAAAAGATAAATGTAGGGGCGCCTGGGTGGCTCAGTCAGTTAAGCGTCTGACTTCCACTCAGATCATGATCTCACGGTTCACGAGTTGGAGCCCCACATCGGGCTCTGTGCTGACAGTTCATAGCCTGGAGCCTGCTTCATTCAGATCTTGTGTCTGTCTCCCTCTCTCTCTGCCCCTCCCTCGCTTGCATTCTCGCTCGCTCTCAAAAATAAATAAACGTTAAAAAAAATTTTTTTTAATAGATAAATGTTGAGGATATGAATGTGTTCAGATACACCTCTTACAGATAGGAGTTGTCAGAAATACACCATTCTCTTCATTTAAGCTTCATCTGTGCCAATATCAAAATTGATGTCAAACCATATTTCCTAGCATTTTTACCTCATAAGTGAGCTTGGTTAGATGGGGGATCACAAATATCCCACCATAACTTTATGATGCTGTTTGTGCAGTTACATTTTACAGACCAGTGCTTATCCTAATTTATGTTGCAATATGGCTAAAGCTAGATTATTCAAAGATGAGTTTGCGTATTTTATTATGTGGTTAACTCAGTTTTTGTAAGCTGTATTTAATATAGGACAAACGAAACCTA
Source organism: Panthera uncia (assembly GCF_023721935.1). NCBI lineage: Eukaryota > Metazoa > Chordata > Mammalia > Carnivora > Felidae > Panthera > Panthera uncia. The sequence goes on from NW_026057579.1 coordinate 465,487, forward strand.
AACATATTTTGTTAATCCAGTAGATCTCAGTGCTAACACCCAATGGTTTTCCAGCCTTGCCTCTCAAGGCAATATTTTATTTGACAGTAAGTATTTGAACTCTTGTTTCTGTTGTGACATCATGCTTTTCTGCAGGAACTTTATCCTTAACATCTAATCAGAAGCAGCTCCATTCTTCTATTAAAGAATTGATAATTTGACATGAGCCGCATATATGTTCTGTTTCAGACTTTCCTGAGCCTCCTGGTACCAGGTACGACCACAACTGCTAACCAGGAGGCTGTGCAGCAAAGAGCTAACTTTTTTTCCTCTAGTAGGAGCCATAGATTGTGTGTAGTTGACACTAAGGGAGCAAATTTTGTTAGTCTGTGTGATTAAAATGAATTCAGACAGGTATACTCAGAAGGGACTCTAAGTGGGAAATCTGGGCTCTTTGTCAAAGCTAAACGAGATTTGGTAACTCAGAGTGGCAGTGGGGGGCGGGGGGAAAGGGAGACATGGTCGCTATCAGGAAACTGCTGCAGAGCCTGTGTATGCTTCTGTGCTTTTGTTTGCAGATTTAGAGCTACTTGCAAGTAGAAGGTGGTATGGAATCTTCTACAAACTTAAGATACTGACTTAATTAGGTATTGATTTAAGCTTATGTTGACAGATTTGAAGAATTAAATTAGAAGTGTTAAATGGCAGAGCTATTACAATGAGAAGGGCAGGCTGTGTGGAAAACTGATACAAAACATTTTCACCTCCTTGATTTTTTATTCATAGTCCTCTAATCACAGAAATCCTCCATAGCATATTTGACACCATAGATAATTTATAAAGCAACTCTTATGTTTTAAGAGACCCTGCTAAGAACTTACCTATCATAATGTTTGATGGTATGGCTGAACTGTATATTTGTGTTTGAAATTATAACTTTGAATCATAAAAGTTGTGTCTATCGACTTGAAGTTAGAAAACATACATTTTAGAAATGACTCCATCAAAAATAGTTAATATTAATTTAAAAACAATAACAACAGCCCTATTTCTTAGGATTTAATTTTTTTACGTAGTCTTTACACCCAACATGGGGCTCAAGCTCACAACCCTGAGATCATAGGTTGCATGCTCTACTGACTGAGACAGCCAGGCATCCCAACACTGCTATTTCCTAAAGATCTGACAGTTACTAAACTCCAGCTTGGTTGTAGGTGAAGCCTCCCACCACCTCATTCCCTTATCTCTTAGGAGAGCCATGGGCATTTTTTTTTTTATTTTTTTAGTTTATTATTTAAAAAAATTTTTTTTTAATGTTTATTTATTTTTGAGAGAGATGGAGACAGAATGGGAATGGGTTAGGGGCAGAGAGAGAAGGAGACACAGAATCTGAAGCAGGCTCCAGGCTCCAAGCTGTCAGCACAGAGCCTGCTGCAGGGCTTGAACTTACGAGCTGTGAGATCATGAGCTGAGCTGAAGTCAGACGCTCAACCTACTGAGCCACCCAGGTGCCCCTTTCTTAATTTTTTAAAGTTTATTTACTCAGAGAGAGAGAGAGAGAGAGAGGCAGGGAGGGGCAGAGAGAGATGAGGAGAGAGAATCCAATCAGGCTCCGCACTGTCAGCACAGAGCCCGATGTGGGACTTGAACTCATGAACCATGAGACCATGACCTGAGCCGAAATCAAGAGTTGGCTGCTTAACTCACTGAGCGCCGCAGGCGCCTCAAGATCCATGGGCATTTAGATTTAGATAGCCTTGAATTATATCAGAAGAGTAAAACAGGCAAGGGATAAGCACCTGCAGACCTTCCTACTGAACGTGATGGATGCAGAGTTTGGTAGCGTCACCATCCAGGGTTGCCGTAAGGTTTGTTCACGTTCTATTGGTCAGCCAGCATCCCCACCATGGGAAGGAAGGTCAGGCCTACACAGTAACGTCAGATGGGACACACCAGAAAGTTAGTGTTCAAAGCTGGGTTTACCTTTCTGGTATCTTTTTTAGCACAGTTCATGCTACATTTGTTTGGCAAAGTTATTGTATCCAGTTAGATTAAACTTCCATTTGTGAATCTAAGCAGTTATTTACTGCTTTTCAAGATTTTTATGTTTTATGTTTATGTTTTATGTTTAAAGCGTTATCATGCCTGGCAGCTGTTTTGAATGAGCAAATTTTGAAGTGTTCCATCCTTTTGCTCAAATACCATCTTTTCTGTGAAGCTTTCTTGCCCACACAATTTTTCTGTTTTCTGCTTTATTTTCCTCCATAGCACTTTCTTCTAACTTGCTTTACAGCTTCATGTGTTTTTATACCTGTCTTCACCCACCAAAGTGTTAGCAGCTTCATAGGGGCGGAGCTCTGTCTGTGTTGTTTATTGCTGTCTCCCCACCACCTAGAACATAGTAGGCACTCGATATTTATTGAATTTGCTGGAAAACTACTGGCTTGATGCCATCATTTGGCTTTCAGTGTAACTTGGTGAGATCTCAGTACATCTCTGGAAATCTTAATCGTGAAGGATATTTTGAGGACCGATTTAAGAGGTTGTATATAAAGGTGCCTGGGTGGCTCAGTCAGTTAAGTTTCTGACTCTTGATTTTGGCTCAGGTCATGAGATGGAATCCCTTGACAGGCTCTGCACTGAGCATGGAGCCTGCTTAAGATTCTCTGTCCTCCCGCTGCCCCTGCCCTATTTGTGTGTGTGTGTGCACATGTACTCTTTCTCTCTCTCAAAAAATGAAAAATAAGGGCGTCTGGGTGGCTCAGTCGGTTAAGCGTCTCACTTCGGCTCAGGTCACAATCTCACAGTTCGTGAGTTCGAGCCCCGCGTTGGGCTCTGTGCTGACAGCTCAGAGCCTGGAGCCTGCTTCACATTCTGTGTCTCCCTCTCTCTCTGCCCCTTCCCTGCTCATGCTGTGTCTCTCTCTGTCTCAAAAAATAAAACAAACATTTTTAAAAATTTTTAAAAATAAAAATAAAAAATAAAAGGTTGTTTATACTATTACTGATATCAAATTGTATACCAGAAAATATGATAACATAGTCCTACCACATTTGAATAAAATAATGTAAGACCTTCAGGCACGCCTGGCTGGCTCAGTCAGAGGAATGTGTGTGATTCTTGATCTCAAGGTCATGAGTTCAAGACCGCTCGTGTGTAGAGATTACTTAAAAATAAATAAGTATTTGTTTTAAAATTTAAGACCTTCAAGGGCACCTGGGTGGCTCAGCCTGGGTGGCTCAGCCGGTCAAGTGTCCAACTTCGGCTCAGGTAATGATCTCATGGTTCATGAGTTTGAGCCCCACATCGAGCTCACTGCTGTCAGTGGAGCTCACTTTGGAGCTCACTAAAAAAAAAAGAAACAAATTTTTAATAAAATTTAAGACCTTCAAATTTTTCTTCTCATATGATTCTCACAGCAAACTTAATAGATGAAGAAATGTAGTAGAGTACAATAAGTGGTTTGCCTAAGAGCCCATGGTTAATAACAAGAATCCATGTTCTTTTTTAAATAAAAACTTATTCAGTAAACATTTATTGAGAATCTGTAATCTGCCAAAACTATGCTAGTTTTCCGTCTTGAACTGACAGCCCAAGGGTTGTTATAAGCTTTGTTTTTTGTTTGTTTGTTTGTTTTTTATTGAAGGGGGAGGAGACTTGAAGAAAAATTGAGGGATAGTTGAGGACGTTTTTCAAATAAATGTAAAGGAAAAGAGTGGTACTACAGATCCCCTCTGCTAGATGTGAAAGTGTTTACCTTCCAAGATCGCTGAGTACTCCACTCCCGCCAGAGGAAACCACTGACCAAAATTTTGTCATTCCCTATTTTCCTTTTATAGTTTCACTACATGTTTGATTTCCTAAACTGGATACTGTTTTTGAACTTTAAACTATATATGTTCTTTGCAGGGCGCCTGGGTGGCTCAGTCGGTTAAGCTTCTGACTCTTTCATGATCTCAAGGTTCGTGAGTTCAAGCCCTGCATTGGGCTTCATACTGACTGGAACCTCCCAGGGATTCTCTCTCTGCCTCCGTCTCTGCCCCTTCCTCACTCGCTCTCTGTGTCTCTCTCTAAAAATAAATAAATAAATAACTTAAGAAATATATGTGTGTTCTTTGAGACTTTCTTTGATACATCTGAGATTCTTGAAGTCTTTACCTATGGCTATGATGCATTTTCTAATTCATTCTGTAATAGACTGTTGATGGGCCTTTGGGTTGTTAACATCCCCCCTCCCTTACCATGTTGCAAAAACTGCTGTGAACATTCTTCTCCATTCTTCTGGTACACATGGACAAAAGATTCCCCAGGGAATATACGTAAGAGTGAAACCTCAGAGTCATTGGAATTGCGCATATTTAACTTGACTAGAATGTGAACAAAATTTTCCAAGTTGTTGTGATGATGTATGCTCCCACTAGCAAAGTAGAAGTGTTTCTGTTGTATCTTCACTAGCACTCAAAATCATCAGATTTTTAGGTTTTTGCTAGACTGGTAGGTGTAAAGTGATAGCTCCTGAAAATTTTATTTGTACTTCTTTGATGACTGATGAGATTGAGCATCTTTTCATATATTTATCGGTCATTTGTGTTTGTTCTTTATAGTGCCCATTGAAGTCTTTGCCCATTTTTCTCTTTTTTTTTCTTTTAATATTATTATTGTTTTTTTTTTTAATTTTTTTTTTCAACGGTTTTTTTTTATTTATTTTTGGGACAGAGAGAGACAGAGCATGAACGGGGGAGGGTCAGAGAGAGAGGGAGACACAGAATTGGAAACAGGCTCCAGGCTCCGAGCCATCAGCCCAGAGCCTGACGCGGGGCTTGAACTCACGGACCGCGAGATCGTGACCTGGCTGAAGTCGGACGCTTAACCGACTGCGCCACCCAGGCGCCCCTTATTATTATTATTTTGAGAGAGAGTGGGGTTGGGGGGGAGGTACAGAATCTGAAGCAGGCTCCAGGCTCTGAGCTGTCAGCACAGAGCCCAATGCAGGACTCAAACTCATAAACCATGAGATCATGACCTGAGCCAAAGCTGGACACTCAAACAACGGAGCCACCCAGGCACCCCATTTTGCCCATTTTTCTGTTGGATGTCTTCTTACTGATAGGCCCGCATTCTTGATGTATTCTGAATACCAAACTGTTGTCTGTCATGTATGTTGCACGTATCACCAGTTTCAGGGCCTTCTTGTCTTTCCATCACTCTAGGGCATTAGAAGGTAAAGAAAAAGTCTTAATTTTAATGTGGTTTAATGTCTCTCTTTTTGGTTTCGACCATATGTATGTGTTTTAAGAAATTATTTCCTACTCCAAGCTCATATAATTATTTCCCTATATGGCCTTTGAGGGATTTTTTTAAATTAAAAAAATATATATATATATATATATTTTAATATTTTATAAAATATATTATAAATATAATTATAAATATTTTATAAAATATATTTTATTATATAAATATGTAATATATTTTATTATATATTTTAAATATTTTATAAAACATATTATAAATAGTATAAATATTATAATTATAAATAT
>NW_026057579.1:473905-512064 GCF_023721935.1 Panthera uncia
TATCTAGAAAACTGACACGGTATGAGATGGAAGGAGCGCCTCAGTAAAATAAAGGAACTGTTCGTGCTAGCAGTACACAAGTATTCTTGCTCTGGCTGCCAGAAAGCACAGTTTCTGTTTCTGCAGTTGATTAGAAGCCCTTGTTAATCCATAAGAAAGGCTATAAATGTTTCATGCTATAATTTCTTACCTAGTCGGCACTTGGGGTTTTTTTGTTTTGAGAGCGAGAGAGACACACACATGAGGGAGGAAGAGAGAATCTTAGGCAGGCTCCACACTCAGCACGGAGCTTTTCTGTTTCTAGCCATCATAGTGGGTGTGAGGTGGTATCTCATATGGTTTTGATTTGCATTTCTCTGATGGCTAATAATAGTAACCATCTTTTCTTGTGCTTACTGGCCATTTGTATATCTACTTTGGAGAAATGTCTGTTCAGATCCTTTGTCCATTTTTTTAATTGGGTAATATGTCTTTTTATTATTGAGTTTTAATAGTTCCTTATATACTCTTTATACAAGTTCCTTATCAGGTGGATGATTTGCAGAAGTCTCCCATTTCATGGGTTGTCATTTCACTTTTTTGATGGTATGTTTTGAAGCACAAAGATTTTCATTTGTTGTTGTTGTTGTTTATTTATTTTGAGAGAGAGTGAGTGAGTGGGGGAGGGGCAGAGAGAGGGGGGAGAGAATCCCAAGCAGGCTCTGTGCTTGTCAGCACAGAGCCTCATGCGGGGCTCAAACTCCCAAACCGTGAGATTATGACCTGAATCAAAATCCAGAGTCGGATGCTTAACTGAACTGAGCCACCCAGGCACCCCTACAAAAGTTTTAATTTTGATGACGTCCAGTTTATCTTTTTATTTTCTTTTGTTTTGCTTTTAGTGTCATATCTAAGAAACCATTACCCAGTCTAAGATCATGAAGATTTACATTTTTGTTTCCTTATAAGAGTTTTATTGTTTTCGCTTTTACTTTTTTTATTTTAGTTATTTAAGTAATCTCTACATGCCGTGTAGGGCTCGAACTCACAACCCCGAGATCAAGAGTAAGATACTCTTTCTACTGAGCAGTTAGGCACCCCTTAGCTTTTACATTTAGATCTTTGCTCCATGTTGCATTAATTTTTGTATATGGAATGATGAGATAGATCATTCTTTTGCATATGGATATCCAGTTGTCCCAGCATCATTTATTGAAAAAGACTATTCTTTATGCAGTGAATTGTCTTGGCATTCTTGTTGAAAATCAGTTGCCCTGAGGTGGAAGGAGTAGGGGATGGTGTAATATTGGTCACATGGTACAAAGTTTCATTATGCAAGATGAATAAGCTCTGGGGAGCTAATGTACAGTATGGTGATCATAGTTAACAATATTATATTGTATACTTGAAATTTTTGGAGAGGACAGATCTTAAATTTTTTCAACACACAGGTAACTATGTAGACATGGTGATCTTTTCACAGTGAATACTGCATGAGAACATCAAGTTGGATATCATAAATATACATAATTTTATATGTCTGAGATATCTCAATAAAGCTACTAGGAAAGTTGGTTGACCATAAATGTGTCTTTTCTTAGAGTCTCCGTCTGTTTCATTGATTTATATATCTGTCTATATGCTAGTACCACAATCTTAACTACTGTAAACTTTTAGTAAGCTTTGAAATTGACAAGTATGAGTCTTCCAGCTTTGTTTTGTTTTTTTGTTTTTTCAAGATTGTTTTGAGTATTCTAGATACCTTGAGTTTCTATGAAAGAATTTTAGGATCAGCTCATCACATTTCTGCAAAGAAGCCAACTGGGATTTTGATGGGGATTGTTTTAAGTCTATAGATCAGTTTGGAGAGCAACGGTATTAAGTCTGCCAGTTGGTGAACATGAGATGTTTTTCCATTTGTTTAGTTTGTCTTTAATATTTTTCAACAAAGTTTTGTAATTACCAGAGGTTAAGTTTTATACTTCCTTCTTTAAATGTGTTACTAAGTATTTTATTCTTCTTGTTATTGTAAGTGTATTTTTAAAATTTTATTTTTGGATTGTTCACTGCATGTGTATAGAAAAATAATTGGTTTTTGTATGGATCTTATATCCTATGATGTTGTTCATTAGTTCTAATAGGATCTAATTGGATTTTTTAGGATTTTCTATATGCAAGGTCATGTCATCTGCTGATTACAAATGGTTCCACTTCTTCCTTTCCCTCTAGCTGCTTTTCCTTTCATTTTCTTACCTAATTACTAGACCATCCAGTAAAATAATGAATAGAAATGGCTAAAGCAGACACTCTTGTCTTGTTCCAGGTCTTAGGGGGGAAAACATCCAGTCTTTCACCAATAAGTGTGATGTTAGCTATAGTTTTTTTGTAGATGTCTTTTATCAAGTGAAGTTTTATTGATTTTTATATATTTATCCCCACCTATCCCAAATATACCTGGCAAATCTTATACATATAATAGTGTGTGTGTGTGTGTGTGTGTGTGTGTGTGTGTGCGCGTGCGCGCGCGTGTGTGTGAGTGTGAGTGTGTGTGCACAAGTTTGTATGGGCAAATACTTTTAAGATAGCCTAAATCTTCCTAAAAATGAATGTGAACAAATCTCTCACATAGCAAATGTTCTCTCTTATAAAATTTTCTCTTATAATGTGCTATTTTTAAAAAAATTATTATGTTTATTCTTGAGAGAGAGAGACAAGAGCACAAGCAGGGGAGGGGCAGAGAGGGAGACACAGAATCTGAAGCAGGCTCCAGGCTCCGAGCTGTCAGCACAGAGCCTGATGCAGAGCTCAAACTCATGAACCGCGAGATCATGACATGAGCCGAAGTCGGATACCCAACTGATTGAACCACCCAGGCGCCCCCTCATATCCTATTAAATTAAGCATTTGTTCCATGTTAAGTATAGTTCTTTGGAATGAAGTGACATAACATACTAAATATACTTTCAAATGCATTTCCTTTTGTGTTACTAATGGAGAAAAATAAATTTATTTCTTGAGATCTAATGAGGCAAACAGATTATTCCCATAGAATATCACTAATTCATCAGTTCTTCAGTAACCAATATGGACAGAGTCTGTTGTGGTAGTACTCCATTCAAGTTAGCATTTTTGCTCAGGGTCCTTCCTGCTGTAAGAATGGTGTGTGCTTTAGACAGATAGCTGCGTCTGGGGGTTGGCATATTGATCACATTTGCCTATTCCGAGCACTTGTGTTCTTGTATTATGATATGCCCTGCTGATTCTTTTTTTTTTTTTTTTTTTAAGATTTTATTTTAAGTAATCTCTGTACCAAATGTATAGAACTAAACTCACAACTCCGAGATCAGGAGTCACACACTCTGCCGACTGAGCCAGTTGGGCACCTCTCCCTCTGCTGATTTCTTTGTGTTGACACTGGCATTGGTACAGTAGCCACAGAGATAAAGAAAAAATAAATTACAGTAAAATTAGAACTAGATGTGAAATGAGAGATGTTTCAGAATTAAATGAAGGGAGGGGGCCTGGCTGGCTCAGTCAGAAGAGCATGTAACTCTTGATCCCAAGGTCGTGGGTTCAAGCCCCACATTGGGTATAGAGGCTACTTAAAAATATCTTAAAAAAACATTCAAAGTTAAATGAAAGGATAAAAAGTTGTTTGTTTTTCTCTCTTTTAAAAAATTTTTTAACGTATATTTGTTTTTGAGAGAGAGATGGGGCACCTGGGTGGCTCAGTCAAACATCTGACTTCAGCTTCAGTCATGATCTCACAGTTTGTGGGTTTGAGCCCCCACGTTGGGCTCTGAGCTGACAGCTCAGAACCTGGAGCCTGCTTCCAATTCTGTGTCTTCCTCTCTCTCTGCCCCTCCCCTGCTCATGCTCTGTCTCTCTCTGTCTCTCTAAAACGAACAAACGTTAAAAAAATTTTTTCTTTATTTTTGAGAGAGAGAAAGAGCATGAGCAGGGGAGGGGCAGAGAGAGGGAGACACAGAATCCAAAGCAGGCTCCAGGCTCCGAGCTGTCAGCACAGAGCCAGATGCGGGGCTTGAACTCACGAACTGTGATGTGAGATAATGACCTGAGCTGAAGTCGGATGCTCAACCGACTGAGCCACCCAGGTGTCCCTGTTTGTTTTTCTCTTAAGGAAATAATAGCTTTGTGGGTGAAAAAGGAATTTTGGAGGGGTGGCATGGAGTCCCAGGCAAAATAAGGATGTTGCACATACGAGGTACCTAAGCACTCTTTGACAGGGTGAGGTTTTTGGAGATTTCAGGGACACTGTTGTTTTACATTATTGTACCTACCATATGTTTACATTTTCATGTGATAAAAGAAAACAATAATTATTATTTCTCACTGCAGTTCCACTTTATTTTTCAGATTTGTATTATGGTGGGGAAGCTTTCTCTGTAGAGCAGCCACAGTCTTTTACTTGTCCCTATTGTGGAAAAATGGGCTATACGGAGACATCGCTCCAAGAACATGTTACTTCTGAGCATGCAGAAACATCAACAGAAGTGGTAAGTGAAGAAACCTTGTATCTAAAGTGATGTGTTAACGTACATCATTTCTAACAAAAGTAAAACTAGGTCACTATCCTCTGTCTCCTACTAAGTGTACTGATACTGTTTGCATAATAATTATTAAAATGCTCTTTTAACAGCAAGTTTTACACATCCTAGGAGGTTGCATGTGTGCAAGATAACACGCTTCATTTATTCACACTAGCCGTTCTCGCCCTGTTGCTAAAAGCACAGTGTGGAATCTTGACCAAATTCAGGAGCCCTTAGCAAATGTACTGTGAACAGGTTAAAAGCACCCCACCCTGAAGAACAGCTCTTTCTAAAAAGCAGGTATTCTTGCTACCTGCTTAATTTTTCTTCTACAAGAATGCCTTCATAATGAAATTTTAAAATTTTAAGTGATAAGTAATAATCCATTGTCACATCTCATTGTAACATATCGCTTTGTTTTTATTAGGTCAGATCTCTTGGTTCATTGGTCGGAGCTCTAAGGTCCCTACAAGTTCCTTCTACTCTAATCTTTCCCAACTGGCTAAGAGCCAAAGACCTGGAATAATGCACAAAGGAAATCTTGGCTTGAAAGCTTTTTGGGTATTTAACTTGACATCTGAGTCAGCATATATTCAACTTTTAAGAAACGATAAAGTACACCCAAAAGAGCACCCTTCCCCACCTTTACTATTTGTAATAATAGATAAAGTGAGAGATGAGAAATGGAACTGTAGTTCTGGGATTTGGAGAATTTTGGCACAAGCAATTGCACATTGCATCAACTAATACGCCCCTAAATGTATTCAAAACAAATTAGCTGAAACTCAAGAAATAGGGTGTCCGAGGACATACAGCTGCTGAGGGGCAGAGCCTGGTGTTTGAAGTTAGCCAGAGTCCCTCTGGGTTGTAGAGTCCCTACTTAACCATTGTCCTGTTTTATCTCTGCTACAGCCCTGCTGTTACAGCTGTGAGTACTACAGGTTCACTTTTATTCCCATTCACACTGCTTAGTTGGATGCTTAAAGTTGCTTATAAGGTGTGTAGGTCAACCATTTGGTAAATTGACATTATGTAGTCCCAAAGCCAAATTTTCGTATCTAACAGCTCAGAACTGCTCTCATCTGGAGCCTCAGAACACTGTTGACACATTTTACTACTGTTCTTAATTTGTTGTTCTTATTTTGTAAAGGTGACCTTGCTTCCTTTTGGTTCAGTCCCAGATACCAGTATGAGGAATGTGGACTTGATCGCATCTCATCCTCGTTGTTGTGGGAAATTTGGAATAATTTCTTTTTGACTTAATTTCTGTTACTGGATACAACAGAGAGGGGTTTCTCTTACTGAACCAGGCATTCTTAAAATCTTTACTAGCCAGTAGGCCCTGGGATAGTACTTCATCACTCCACTGGGGCAGGACAGCTACTCAGTTTTCCACACCCCAAATTGCAGAATCCAGCAGAAAGTTAAGTCCTTCCATGAGCGAAAAGCTAGTCTTTTGAAATAAGAATGAGTAGTTCTGCCTCAGCAGCTTTGCCTTGATTTTTTTTTTCCTGTAAGTAAATACTCATAATTTGTTTACACTCCTCTACACCTGATTCACAGTTTGAAAATTAAATATTTACCATCTACAAATGGTTTAGTGGTCTGTCTCTTATAAGGCATGTTCAGTATGTGCCTTTGTTAAGTTCCCAAGCTTTTGTACATAGTTCAAGACAGTGGCCATACTGTTTTTAAATTGGTTTTTGTGGAGTATTTTAAGGATTGCTCCCTCCTCAGCAGCCCTTAGTCTGCATGAACACCACATCTGCCCTCTGTTTCCACCCAGGCGTTTCAAAGTGAAAAATGGCAAGCAAACAAGAATCTTTGATATGAAGGTACAGGGTTTTTTCTTCCTCAAATCTTGTGAGTCCTGTCCTCTTCAGTCCAGGGCTGGCACCACATATGGCTTACTGACTGGTGTCCGTTCTGAAGGATTGGTGCCTATGCCACCAGTTATTAAGTATTTTGAGTGCCTCTCTGCATGCGTGTGAAGCATTTATAAATGTCCAGGTGATGTTACTAGGTGTTACTAGGTGTCCCTCTCACCCCACCGCCCTCCCCAGTATTTTGCCAAGGTCATGGTTAGTCAAACGTGGAAAACTTCTGGAGTTCAAGAGTGACTCATGTTATTTTGGCGGGGGACTCATGTGTACCCCATTTTCTATTCCTATTTACATTTTTCTTTCCTTTTTTTTTCTTTTTTTTCTTCTTTGTTTTTTTGTTTTTAGAGAGAGAGAAGACACTAGTGAATGAGGGGCAGAGAGAGAGAGAATCACAGGAGTGGGAGAGAATCACAGGCAGAGACAGAGAGAGAGAGAAGCGAGGCTTACCTCAAGTGGGGCTCGAACTCACCCAGTGTGGGACTCGAACTCACAAACTGTAAAATCATGACCTGAGCTGAAGTCAGATGCTTTAACAACTGAGCCACCGTGGTGCCCCACCTACATTTTTCTTTCTAAATGCTTAATGTGCTATCTTGCTTTGCTCCTGTGTTTCTTCCATGTGTCGGCTAGGCCACCGGTTTGTAACTTCATGGGACTTAAGGATCTCCCTCCTCTAACCAGCATCCATTTGGAACATATAGGGGTAAAAGAATGTCACTGTAGGTATTATTGTCACCACTAGTAAGCATTTACTGATACCTGACATAGCTGGTAAGAAACTCTACTGAAGGTTAATGTTTAAAACAATTTTGTAGGTGCGCCAGGGTGCCCCAGGGCGCCAGGGTTAACTAACTCAGTCAGTTAAGTGTGTGACTTTGGCTCAGGTTATGATCTCATAGTTCATGAGTTTAAGCCCCGCATCAGGCTCTGCACTGCGGAGGCTGTTTGGGATTCTCTCTCTCCCCTCTCTCTCTACCCTGCCCCCACTCACTCTCTGTCTTTCTCAAAATAAATAAATAAACATTTTTTAAAAAGAAAAAAATACAACAACTTTGTAGACAACTTTATAACCTTGTCTATATGTCTCTTTTCTTTTTCAAATAGGGACTCTAAAGGCCCCATATAAGATTTGCCCCCTTTCTTAAGATTAATTTGGGATTACTCAAGAGACTTTGATTTTGAGGGTATGGAGGACCCTTCAAAACCAGATACTATGCAAAACAACATCTGACATAGAATGAGTGAGGGTGATTACTAGTTAAAAATTTAAAAAGTGGATTGGGCATAGCCTCAGGAGTCTTTTTTTTTTTTTTCCTAAGCTTTTATTTGTTTATTTTGAGAGAGAGCAGGCGAGCAAGCACGAGCAGGGTAGGAGCAGAGAGAGAATCCCTCACTGTCAGCAGAGAGCCCGATGCAGGGCTTGAACCCACAAACCATGAGATCCTGACCTGAACTGAAACCAAGCTTTGGATGCTTAACCAACTGAGCCACCCAGGCAGCCCTCAGGAGTCTTTATGTAAACACTAAACATGGTAAACAATGTGATCTTGAGATTAAGCACAAGTTCTTAAAATCCCACACAGTTACCACGAGATTGGGTAGATTGGGTAGATTGGGTAATGGAAAGAATTAAAAGGGGAAGTGTAGTACAGTATGTAATTTTAAAATCCATCAATCTAGTAGCAGAAGTGAGCAGTAGTGGTCAAATGGGATTGCAGATATGAAGGATTATTGAGGAAGTGTTAGGATGGTGGAAGAAACATGGTAGGTAGAAAAACTTTTCTTCGGACATAAAAGAAGTGACTCCTGAATTTTTTCTTAAATCCTATGTATTTGAGCTTGCACCGTAGCTAGTTTGAAAGCCGTCAGAGATTTTGTTTTTAGATGAAATGTGCTGCTACATTTCATTAATGACATGTAGTTAGCTTGCTCTCAGTTGTTAAAGTAAATCTCTTGTAATTTATCTGAAGAATATTATGCTTAAAAGATAAAAGCACTTTTTGGTTTACCAACATTTTCTTCCCTCTTCCAGAAATGTATGTATTAATGTATTATTCTGTTCATAATAACAGCAGTCTTCTAATAGGTCATTGCTGGGAACTTCTTGCTTTCTATTTTTCATTTGATTTACTCATTTTTATTACTTTCCAGAAAAGGGGTTAGGGTAGTGTCCAGCTTTTAGGTGCTCTTCATTTATGTTACTGATAACATTACCCCCACCCCTTTTTAATGTTTATATATTTTTGAGAGACAGAGTGCAAGCGAGGGAGGGGCAGAGAGAGAGGGAGACACAGAATCCGAAGCAAGCTCCAGGCTCCAAGCTGTCAGCACAGAGCCCAACACAAGGTTTGAACCCACGAACTGTGAGATCATGACCTGAGCCGAAGTCAGACAGACGCTCAACTGACTGAGCCACCCAAGCATCCCTCCAACCCCCCCTCTTTTTAAAGTTTATTTATGGGGCCCCTGGGTGGCTCAGTCGGTTGGGTGTCTGACTTTGGCTCAGGTCATGATCTCGCCATTTGTGAGTTCGAGCCCCGTGTCGGTCTCTGTGCTGACAGCTCAGAGCCCGGATCCTGCTTGGAATTCTGTGTCTCCTTCTCTCTCTGCCGCTTCCCCGCTTGTGCTCTGTCTCTCAAAAGTAAATAAATGTTAAAAAAAAGTTTTAGGGGCGCCTGGGTGGCTCAGTCGGTTAAGCGTCCGACTTCAGCCCAGGTCATGATCTCGCAGTCTGTGAGTTTGAGCCCCGCGTCGGGCTCTGTGCTGACAGCTCAGAGCCTGGAGCCTGCTTCTGATTCTGTGTCTCCCTCTCTGCCCCTCCCCTACTCATGCTCTGTCTCAGAAATAAATAAACGTTAAAAAAAAAATTTTTTTTTAATAAATAAATAAAAAATTTAAAAAGTTTAAAAAAAATAAAAGAAATAAAGTTTATTTATTTATTTTAAGAGAGAGAGCAAGCAGGGGAGGGACAGAGAGAGAGGAAGAATCCCAAGCAGGCTCTGCACTGTCAGCATGGAGCCCTATGAGGGGTTTAAACTAACCAACCTGTGAGATCATGACCTGAGCCGATCAAGAGTCAGATGCTTCATCAACTGAGCCACCCACGCGTGCCCCCATTTCCTCCCCTTTTTAATGAAGACTTAGGTGTGTTCTTAACAAAAGGAGTTTAGTTTTGAAATAGTACGGTTGTACTGTGTTTTATTTATAAGAACTAAAAATCACGGAGAAAGAATGATTTTGGAAATTTCCCATAGTCTGACTTTAGACAATTTTATTTTGAGTAATAATTCTTGGGGCACCTGGCTGGCTCAGTCAGAAGAGCATGAGACTCTTGGTCTCAGGGTTGTGAGTTTGAGCCCCACGTTGGGTGTAGAGATTACATGCATACATACATACACTTTAAAAACTAATGACAACAGTTCTTACGGAGAAAACGATGGCATAAAAGGACCTTTGAATTTTTTTTCATGATTCAGAATAATCAATTTTAGCTGGTAACTTACTTAATATTTAAACAGTTGTTTGAATGTCATAGAGCACAGAATAGTTTATCATCATTGTCGTGGCAAATTTGTACTAAACAATTAGATGCATTTGATCTCTAAATTAAGCAAGCAAGAAAGTATTAGATCAAATATTCCAGCCAAATTAACATGATAGATATGATTTATTCATGAAGGCTATGAGAAGTGACATCTGTTTTAAACTGTCTATAGGACTTTTAAATCCTGATCATCAATCTATCTGTATTTCATTGAGAGACTGTTTTAATATGTCAATATGTAGAGCTAACTTCCGCACTTATTTCCTTATTAGGGGCAACAGTGGAGTGAACCACAGTTTGTACATCTCTTTTAATGTAATTTTATACACTTTCTTAAACATTGTAACTGCCTTCTTACCCTTTTAATCAGATAATCAGGAAAGGTAAGCATTTAAAAGCCAAACTCACATTAAAAGAAAAAAATACGTTTTGACTCTTACTGCTTGCATTCTTTATCAGAGAATGCAGTTGGATGCTATCTGCTTTTCTATGAACTCACAAGGGTATTTTATCTAATAATGCTGTAGAAATAAATACATAGGATTTGAAAAATACAGTTGCTGCAGGGAAACCATATTGCCACTGCTCAGCTGCATTTAGCTGGAGAGATTGTAGAAGATTAGGATTTGGTACTTTTACAATTTGTGCTTTTCATTACTTTTGACTCCAAACACTTTCTATTTTATAAATCAGTTTTTCCTGTCTTTAGTGTTTGGCTGTCTTTGCATATTTTTAAATAATAGTTACTTTGAACACATTTACTTGTTTAAAATCAGATCATGGTACTTTTTTTTTTTTTTAACATTTATTTTTGAGAGAAAGACAGAGTGCAAGCAGGGGAGGGGCAGAGAGAGAGGAAGACACAGAATCTGAAGCAGGCTCCAGGCTCTGAGCTGTCCACACAGACATGGGGCTCAAATCCACGAACTGTGGGATCATGACCTGAGCCAAAATTGGACATTTGAATGACTGAACCACCCAGGCACCCCAAGATCATAGTACTTTTGATTTTAAGAGTGATACAGCTATTAGTACCCCAGCAGATTTTTTGGAGTTGTGAGCAGGGAAGGAAATGATAGGAGATATTTTGGGGATTCCAGATTTGTTCTGGGATAATCCTATATACATGTGTCATGACATTTTTAAAATCTATTTCTGTAAGAAATAAGTTCCTTAAATGCCTGCTGTTTGAGAGTATGTTGTTTTTCCTGGGTAGGGTTTTCATTGCTTTCTACTTTCTCCTATGTTGAAGTTGAATTAAAATCCTGTAAGGGAAGGAAAACGGGCAGTTTTCTGAATGGGAAGGGGAGCACTGGGTAAAATAGCAGGTGTTACACACATTCATTTTGAATTTTTTTTTTTTTCTTTAGCCACTAGTCTGGTTTCTTCTTTGTCCTATAAAATACTGGTTTGTCTAGTTCAGTGTCCAGACAGCTAATTTTAAGTCAAAGAAATGTTCTGCAGGGTTTGTAGAAAGATTTGTAGGAAGGATGGTATAAAGATGGGAGCTCTTCGACAACTGTTGGCAAATTACAGGGTGACTCAGAAGTTCTTTAAATGCTTTTCAGTCTTGTCTCTTCTTTTCCGGACCTGCCCCTCAGATTTAGAAAAAAAAAAAAAAAACTGGTAAAATTATTTGAAGATGCCAGTCTTGATGTTCATAGCTGAGGTCATCTTTTTCTAGGAAGCTCTGGCAAACTCAGTCTTACTTGACAAACTGGTTATGCCCTTGAGAAGGGGAACATGCAGAAAGCTTCAGTCCTTATCAGACTCTAACTTAAACTCACTGTAAACCACACAGACCCACTAACTAAGGTAGAGTTTATTTCTGATTCTTCACTAAAATTGCTTCTTGCTCTCAGGCACTGCCTCCCTGCCCCTGTCTCCCTGCATCTTTCAGGCTCTTCTTGATACCACTAAGAGGTAAGAGGTTCCCATGTCCTTTCTCAAAGTCTACAGGTAATAAATATAGCTTGCACCGGGTTAGATTAAGAAAGTGGAGCTGACATTGGGGTTTTTCTTCTAGGTGAGCATGGGTGCTCATATCTAGAGTGAATTGTGGGCAGGATAAAGAAAAAAGACAGTTCTGAATCCTTTGGAGTTATATTTTACTGTTGCTAAATTATTTTTTTTTATTTTTTTAAAATGTTTTATTTTTATTTTTGAGAGAGAGACAGAGCACGAGCCGGGAGGGGCAGAGAGAGAGAGGGAGACACAGAATCTGAAGCAGGCTTCTGGCTCTGAGCTGTCAGCACAGAGCCCAACAGCACAAGGCTTGAACCCACGAACTGTGAGATCATGGCCTGAGCTGAAGTCAGACACTTAACCGACTGAGCGACCCGGGAGCCCCATCAGTGTACACATATAGTTTAAATTTCTGCCCAAAAAACATATTTAAGGAGATGCCTGGCTGACTCAGCCGGTAGAGGGTATGACTCTTGTTCTCGAGGTTGTGGGTTTGAACCCCATGTTGGGTGTAGAGATTACTTAAAAGTGAAAAATCAAGGGGTACTTGGGTGGCTCAGTCAGTTAAGCGTTTAGCTTTTTCTTATTTTTAAGATTTAAATTTATGTATTTATTTTGAGAGAGAGAAAGCACGCATGGAGCAGGGAGGTGGTGGCAGAGAAAGAATCCCATGCAGACTCCACACTCAGTGCAGAGCCCGATGCGGGCTCGATCCCACATACCTGACATCATGACTGAGCCAAAAGCATCACTTAGCCAGCTGAGCCACCCAGGTGCCCCAAGCATCCAATTCTTGATCTCAACTCAGATCTTGATCTCAGGGTCAGTTCAAGCCCCACCTTGGGCTCCGTGCTGGGCATGAAGCCCTACTTAAGAAAAAAAAAATCTTTAAGTAAGTAAGTAAAATAACATTTAAAACCAAAACTTAGTTATTTAGGACTTTTAAATCATGTATAAAAATGTAAGGAAGGGGCTTCTGGGTGGCTCAGTCGGTTGGGTGTCAGACTTCGGCTCAGGTCATGATCTCGCGGTTTGTGAGTTCAAGCCCCGCGTCGGGCTTTGTGCTGACAGCTCAGAGCCTGGAGCCTGCTTCAGATTCTGTGTCTCCCTCTCTTTCTGCCCCTCCCTCCCTCTTTGCCCCCCACCCCCCGTCTCTCTCTCTCAAAAATAAATAAACATTTTTTTAAATGAAAAAATTGAAAAAAAAAATGTAAGGAAAATTAAAACCTTTGTATATAGCAAAAACTCCTAAAATTCTAAATGCTACTCTTTAGAAGCATGTGACACTTCCAACCTAAGTATTAAAATGGGGAGAATGGAACTGAGGAGAAAAATAAATTCAATATGAAGTAACTCCTACTTCATTATAAGTTAATTTCAGTGTTGCGCTGTAACAATAGAAAATTAGATTGTAATCCAGTTGAATGGTGTGCTCACTCAAGTCTTGAAAGGACCTATGTCTCTATTGGCAAACTGGATGGTTAAGGTGCAAGTGGCTACAACTTAGATAGTTCTAGGCCCAAAAGATTTTCCAGTAGTGCTTTATGTATCTCTTCAAAGCAAAACTCCAGCATTCAGTCTTGTATTTATTATAGCTACAGATTTTATAAGATGAACCACTTTTAATTGGGTAGGAGATCAAAAACCTGACATCACCAATAAACCTCAGCAATAGTTAGCTTGGTAGATTATCAACTTTATGTTTGTTTAACTCTAAGGATTAAAATGCATGTGAAGGCTTTTTTATGTGTCTTGGCCTTAAATTCTAATAGCTCTTTTTGGATCATCACTTTTCAGTAAAAGAAATTCTGTTAAAAACATCCCATTATATTGCAAGTGATCAGAAAATGTTGCCTAACAGAACAAGCGTGGGGTATATCTAGAGTTGAGTTTAAGAGCCCTTCAAAAGAAGAGACATGAATTGTAATCTGGTTTGAATAAATAATGAAAAATACATCCCAATTTATAAGAAGAGATGAAACTCAAAAAAAAATGGAATTTGTATGAACTTGAATGGTGGCAGGATCACCATGTTCACTGTCTTCGTTTCTTAATAATCTTATAACCCAGGATATTAAGTGAACACTGATTTGGTCCTCAGTAAATACTTAATGAATTAGTTAATCCATAGTAACAAAATTATACAATATAACAAATTTGACTGGTGAGAACTTTCATTAACTTTCATTAAGTAGCCCACCTGGACTTCTTGGCATAGATCTTTAACTAGAAAACGGTCGCAGTTGTAAACAGTAGCACAAGAGAAACCGTGTTTATTGCAGTCCCAGAAGGTGCCCCGTATCTGAAACAGTGCTCACAAGGCTTTGTTACATGTTTTCATTTAATTTATATAACCTACACATATGAGAAGAAAGGAAGAAGAAAACACCAACTTAAAAAGAAGTTATTTTTGTAAATGTCCTTTGGACACCTAGCTTGAAACTCAGAGCACAATAAATAAGTACGAGGTTGGCAGAACACATCATGTGGTGAATTTTGATTTCGAAGCTAGCTTAGGAAAAACCTATGTAATCTTGTGTTAGAAAGTTAGTAGAGGGGCGCCTGGGTGGCTCAGTCAGTTAAGTGTCTGACTCTGGATTTCAGCTCAGGTCATAATCTCACAGTTCGTGGGATTGGGGCCCACGTAGGAGTCTGCACTGTCAGCACAGAGCCTGATTGGGATTCTCTCTCTTCCTCTCTCTGCCCCTCTCCCACTCACACTCTCTCTCTCTCTCTCAAAATAAATAAACATTAAAAAAAAAGAAAAGAAAAAAGAACTTTCTCTCCTCCCCATGTATTAAAAAAAGAAAGAAAGAAAGTTGGTATAATATTAACAAAGGAAAATTATTTGACTTGGAATTGTGTTTTTATCTTTCTTGTGCTTATGATGTGGGGGGTGCACAAACTCACCGAACACAAGTAAATAAGCAGCTTTTCTGAAGGCAGTAGAGCCGTGGCAGTTATTCTTCACTGCATTGTAATTTTGTCCAGAACCTGTAACTCCTCAGATACAAGAGTAATACCTTTAATCTTCTTAACCGTGATTCACTTCATAACTTGACCCACAGCTGTAGTAGAGAAAAGGAGCAAGGAGAAGGAATGTTCATGTAATGACTGGACAGAAAGCAAAGTAACAGGAAGGTGGGGGGCTGCAGAAGGGCCTTATGTGAGAAAATGTGTGGGTGCCTGAGAGAAATTGAGTCGTTAGTTATAAACAGGAAGAGGGTGAGGAGAACACAACACTCACTTTACCTTCCCTTCTTTGCCCTCAGAGGATAATGTCAGAAGATTCTCTGTTCTAGATCATTCCTGGGTCAATTATTAAGGACAAGTTGGAAAGGGAGATTTTAGTGGCCTTTCTCTAGATAAATGTTCGTGACTTCTGAACATATCTCCCCAAGTATTAACCAAGAACATTACGTTTAGTATGTAAAGTGTGAAGTGCTTTCTGAGGCCTCTGAATTCTTGGAGTAAGGCACAATGGCTCTCAGCATAACAACTGTAAAACATGTGGCCTCAACCCACACAGACTTTATGGCCCATCTGAAGAGCAAACTAGCTTATTTGACACAATTGGAGAATAACACAGGAAGGAGTCAGAGGGCTTTGGGACTTCATGTAGGCCTTGAAAAAATGGGTATGATTTCAAAAAGTGGACAGAATGGGAAGGTAAAGGCATTATTCAGAGGGAAGAGACAACATGAACTAAGATGTGGTATTGAGAAAGAAACATAGGCAGAAGGGATGGTAAGGTATTGATTGTTGTGGGAAATAATGGGAAATAAAATGGAATCAGGTGAGTACGGCCAGATACTAGAGAACCATTAAAACGAGAACATTTGTCCACTTGTTCTGGTGGATAATAAAGAGGTTTGACATTTGTACAGAGGAATAATGTTACTTTCTCCGCCATCATGCCACCCGGGCTTTTACTTGGGAATGGAAGGATGGTAGGATTTGAGTGATTCTGTAGTCCTTTTGTGACAGGATGAACCTAATCATAATGATTATGTGGATGAAAATGAATCTTTTTTAAAAAGGGTCCAAAAAATGAACTACAAAGAAGCTGTGCTGCCGTAAGATCATCGTTGCCAGACAAACGATGCATCAAACATTTGGTGTGTTACTAGAAAGTAACAATAGAAGATGATATAGGGAAATCACAGCTTTTGAACAGTTACTCAAAAGGAACGTATTTCTCAGAGATCTAAAATTAATCAGATAAATGAAATAAATGAGTTTATCAAGTTTCAGAAACCTAGTCAAGAAATACCAATTGTCAAACCAGTTATTTCACTTAAAGTGTTTGCTGCTACAGGGCTCCTGGGTGGCTCAGTCAGTTAAGCATCTGACTCTTGATCTCAGCTCAGGTCATGATTTCACAATTTGTGGGGTTGAGCCCCAGGTCGGGCTCTGCACTGATGAGCCTGCTTGGGATTCTCTCTCCCTCCCTCTCAACAAACCCCCCCCCCCCCCCCCCCCCCCCGCCCATTCTCTGTGTTTCTCTCTCAGTAAATAAATAAACTTTAAAAAAAAAAGTGTTTACTGTTAACAAGAAGCTTAGTGTCCCAGAATCTGAGTTCAAGGGCAGTTTCAAGTGGTCTGAGAGGATGATGCTCCAAAGTGGGTCAGCCTCATGGTAAAGAACCAGCCTAGCTCTCAGCATCTGCTGAATGATTTTGGTGCAAGACCGATCTCTCTATAATGCTGTGGTCTAGTAGCTTCAGTTCAAGCCAGGTTATATGCTGGATCAGATAGACAGTTTTTTAAAATGCATTTTCTGGAACAGTGAACAGAATGGCCAAGAAACTTGTAATGAAGCCTATCCAAAAAAAAAAAAGAAAAAGGAGAAGAGCTCACTACATCATGAGAACTTAACCCCTCTGTGGTTGTTTTTGTGTCTCCCTCTCTCTGCACCTCCCCCGCTTGTGCTCTGTCTCTCTCTCAAAAATAAAAACACTAAAAAAAAAAAAAAAGAAAAAGAAAATTTGAGCCAGGGGATAGTAAATACAACATTTCATGTTTCATTCCTCAGGATATTTATTATTTTTAAATACCGTTGTATATTTAAGCTGTATTTACCAAACTTACCTAATTATAAGATAACTGGGACCCTTGTCAAAAATATAGATTTTCAGGGGCGCCTGGGTGGCTCAGTCAGTTGAGCGGCCGACTTCGGCTCAGGTCATGATCTCATGGTCTGTGAGACCAACAGATCTCATGGTCTGTTCAAGTCCCGTGTCGGGCTCTGTGCTGGCAGCTCAGAGCCTGGAGCCTGTTTCGGATTCTGTGTCTCCCTCTCTCTCTGACCCTCCCCCATTCATGCTCTGTCTCTCTCTGTCTCAAAAATAAATAAACGTTAAAAAAAATTAAAATATATATATATATAGATTTTCAAATCTCCTAGAATCAGTTTCCAGGCAGGGGCCTAGAGAACTGTGTTTTTACCAAATATTCTGGATGAATTCTATCCTCAGCCAATTTCAGGAAACACTGACTTAAGCCAGTTCAATATGCCTGAACGCTGGCAAGTTGTCATTGCGTTAAGATAATGTGTTACATGGAATTTGCTTGTTCAAGTTAATAGATGTTACTATATCATGTGGCAGTCGAAGCATGATAAATATTAATGTTGACAGACTCGTAAGTTTAGGGTTAACAGCGTTATCTTTTGTGTGGAATTTTTCTGTCCTCTGCAAGATACTGGGTGTGTGGAAGTAAAGACACACTCAAAACTAAGCACTAGTCTACATCCCCATCTCGAAGGTGCTTTTCTAGGGTATAGGAGGCTTTCAGTCCTGTTACGGCATTCTTAGTACATTTGATATCTGTACTTTCCCATTTTGTCTTCCTTCCGGAATGCATATTCTCAAGGATACTTCTCTCATCTAAGAACATTTGCGTGTGTCCTCAAAGTACTGAAACTTCTACAGTTATCTTTTGTGCAGTTCAAGTTGTGCATAGACCTTGGCCAAAGGCCAGTCTAAAGCAAATATCTTAGAAGGAAGGTGCCTTTTCCTCTTAATGGTTATTTTTTCTTTGGATAAAAATCTTAACACTTGTAATCTTGTCGCATTGTAATAAAGCTCTGCATTGTCCAGCACCTGTTAAATTGTTGCAAAATTGAGGGACTCAAAAATACCTAAGCTGGCTTGTTTGTTTGATTTGTTATACCAGAGGTTCTTTCTGCTTCTCCAAACCTGTTGGTCTTTTTGTTTTAAGCAAGTCTGGTCACGGTTCCCAAACAACAACCAAATCACACTGTCCTGCATTTCTCAAAACCGTTGACAATCTAGCTAGGCAAGACAGAAACACACAAAAAGTAAAATAAGTACAGCAGACGCTGCCTGGCAGTTTCATAGTACAGGAATGACACAGACAGTAAAACCTAAATTCCTGGGAAAGAGAGTTGATAATCTGTAAATTTATGAACAGATACAATTGCTCTTCTCTCTGACAGAGGAAAAAACGTCTGAACACCTCTGTGGCATCTTCTAAGAAAGGCATGCACATGTTTATCCAGTGCTTTCTTCATTTCTTTGCAGGCACGTTCCTGTGTGACCTCCCTTCTTCTTTTGCACACTGTCCTGCTTAAGTGTTATTTCTCATGAGCATCTTTAGGTTTTCTTAAGGATATTTCTCAGACTCCTGAAGCAGATATAATCAGAACAGCTGAATGGGCATAAGAGGAACTGGAATCAAATCTGAGTCAGACTTTCAGGGGACTTCTGCTTTCTAGTCCTGAGAAGATGGTGATTTGCGTTGGCCTAGGCTCTGGGGATCAGATAGTTTGTTTTCCCGTCCGTATGCCAGCATTGGCCTCCCAAGTCTCGCCTTGCGCCTGCCTCTTCATCTCTTTTACACCACCACAGGCAGGCAGCAAGGTCAACCGAGTGCCTGAATTTTACTCCAGGTGAAAGAATTCAGAGATACAACACGTGTATTGGCAACATAAGTCACATATCCTAGCCTCAGTTCTTTTCTCCCTAGAGAGACGCAAGCCTAAAGCTTTGTACACTTCCTGGGGCGCCCTTTGGCTGTGCCCCTTTGCATCAGACCTTTCTGTTTGGTTCTGTTCTTTAGCTCTCAAGTTCTTTACACCTCAAGGCTTGGCTTCCACTCCTAGACCATCATTTACCCATTTGGATTTCTGGAAGAGAAGGGGCCTTTCCTCTCAAAGTTCCTTTCTTTTGATCCTACCCCTCTTCTTCCTGTGTCACCACTCCTCTCTAACCTACTGCTTCAGAAACCACATTTCCAGCCTCCGAAGGCTCCCCTGAGCTCTGCGTGTGCACACACCACTTTATTCCTTTCTCCTATCCCTTGCCCTAAGGCGCACAAGAAGTTGGTCTTCTACTCCTTGACCTTAACCTGAACAAGCTTTTGTTCTGCCTCTCATTCCTCTGAAAGATAGAGTTCTAAAAATGGGCTCCCATCTCCATTTTCCCTTGGAAGTCCTATTCATGAATTTATAGAGCATATTTGCACATTACCAGTAATCACTGTCTTAATATATGAGCTTGTATAGTTGTATTTTAATAAGAGCTTTGCTGTCGTATTTGGAGATTGGCCCTCAAATCTAGCTTACTTTGGGGAGGCCTATGTCTCCGTCTTTACCATTCAAGACCAAACTTAGTCAGATGTGAATGTGCACTAATTAAATAGCACATCTTTAAACAAATTTTTTTTTATGGAAAGTGTTTTGTCAGACCATGCAAATGAATCGGCCAGGCTGTTAGAAGGCTTTACTGGAGCTCAAGTTTGAGCTCTTTGTCTAGAACCGTTGTGTCTGACCCTGAGAGGTTATCTGTTGGGAGTTGTAAGTAACAGCGTGGATGTGCCGTAGTTCATATTCAGGCCTCCGTTGCTGTTTACTAGTTCAGGATCTCTACTGTGTTGTTGCCTGGTTAAAACTCAGTTATAGTAAAATATTCATCCAACAAGATGTCTGATCAATATCCATCTATTAAATCTGCTTTCTTTACTTTCATTTCAGATTTGTCCAATATGTGCAGCATTACCTGGAGGCGATCCTAATCATGTCACGGATGACTTTGCAGCTCATCTTACACTTGAACACAGAGCCCCTAGAGATTTAATATCCTTTTAAGAAGCAAGAAGGGATAGAGTTGTTTGTAATGTTTGTCATTTTGATTATTTTTAAGGACAACATACCCAAAGAGATAAACTAACTTCCAAATTATTTGAGTTTATTTGACCTTTCCTAAAAGTGACTCGGTGTTGAGATGCAATTTATTTCTCTTGTTATATGCTGTGCCCGTCACATGAACAACACTCACTGAAAGCCGCCTTGCTCGTCATCTTCACTTCGTTTCGGTCAGATTCCCTTAAGACCGTTTGCCCGGGTGATAAGTCTTCAGTAGGGTGTTTTCATACAAAAGAGGAAAACACTAATCCAAATTAAAATCTAGTTGAGTACAAGGAGAATTTATGTGCTTCCCCTCTGTGTCCTCTGTTGCCGTACCCTGTTCTAATGGGGGATGATGAGCAGGAGTGCATGCCGGGGCTCCTCTCCCTTGGGAGCCCCTTTCTCCAGAGACCGCCAATCCCTGCCCAGTCTCTGAGTAGGATCGCATCAGTTCACGGCCAGCTCTGAAGTCCTTTCCCGCTTTCCTTTCTGCTTCCCCTTCACAAGTCTGTCTCTCAGCAGTTGCTGGTGATGTTCCCTGTGATCTTCAAGAGATGAACAGCCCACCGGAGTAATTAATTTTGTACGCTGTGTGCTTCTCGTCTCAAGTTATGAATTGTTTTTCGAAAACTGTCACCTATTAACTCAGGGGTCCATTTTCATGTAAAGGTTTCAGTATTCATTGCAGTTTGAAGTGGTTCAAGAGCTAATCACGACTTTCATCTTTGCCAGACTTTATTCTGATTTCTTTGATTGCCTCCCGGCAACCATAATCCAGCCATAGTCCTACTGAGGAAGAAACTGGTTTGACGGTTTTCTTGTCCCCCAGCTCCCATCCCTTGCTCACAGTTCCCAATGTTCTAATTGGCAGCATGGCCCTTCAGAGTTAGGGGAATAAAAGAAAACGAAAGCAAATACAAAGATATGGAGCCAACCTAAGAAATGAGAATGTCAGCCAGACCTGAGCCAGTCAAGGACAGAGGAACAGATGACACCACTTTTCCTCTCTCCTAAGTGCTGAGGACATGAAAGCATAATGAAGAAAGTTGTGACTTTTTTGTTTTTTTCTTGAAGAGAATAAGAAAACCTGAATGGGCCAAGAATGCTTAAGTCTTTGAGTCACTTCACATTTTATATGAAAGAATCTTACAACAATACGGAGCGGGGTTATGCTTGATCCCTGTTCTGCACCATCTTCATGGAGAAGCTAGGCAAGTAATTGCAAGCCAGGCTGTTATCCTGAATCCTGAACTTTTTCAGCAAGTTCGGGGTCCTATAATGAAATTAGTATCCATTCAGTAGAATGTCCCATGTCACCTACATCCATTTTTGTGAGATTTTTATAAGTCCCTGGTTATCAAGAGAACATTAAATTATGCAAAATAAAAATAGGAGAAGGCATATGTTACATTTTAGATTCCTAACGAGTATTGCCATTAAGCTCTGGAAAACAAAATGTTGACATTGCAGTTATCCTGGAAATATACTGATTTTTCAGGTACTTCAAGTGATTCTGTGTGGTGACTTTGTCATGAGGGAATAGCTTCTCTCCGAACCTCATAGGCACCAGAATTTTTTTTTTTTTTTTTGCTGTTTAGATGGAACCTTCCTAAAGTGTACTTTTTACACCTAGATGCTTTTTTAAAAACAAAATATGGTGATCATAACATTACTTCCTGTAGAACCTAAGCCATTATCATGAATACCATGATGAAACAGTACACATTATAATGGCACCTGAGGGCTTCAGTAATCACTCATCCTATCCTTAAATCACTCCAAAATCATCGACTGAAAACTGGGAAGCCAGCAAAGTTATTCTGCACCAGGGCACCTGGGTGGCTTAGTCGGTTAGGTGTCCTGACTTTGGATCAGGTCATGATCTCACGATTCATGAGTTTGAGCCCCACATCAGGCTTTCTGCTGTCAGCATAGAGCCCACTTGAGATCCTCTGTCCCCCACTCCCTCTCTGCCTCTCACCTTCTTGCGCTCTCTCTCTGGCTCTCTCAAAAATATTTTCAATAAACATTTTTTTAAAAAAGTCATTCTGTACCATATAGCTGTTCCGTGTACTGCTTTGAAAGAAAAGTCTCTTTGGCTGTGCTTTACCCATACATTTACCTGTGTGGAAACAACAGTGTTGTCTTCATGAGTTTGGGCGGCTGTTCGCTGTTCAGGACCTTTACTTTGAGTCAGCTGTAGAAGGTGGGTGAGGCTGCTAGCTTTGACTTTTGTTTTGTTTTTTTTAAGTAATTTCTTCTGACAGCCAGCCAGGCACCCCTCAGAATTTGACCTCTTGATAAATGTGGTGTTACTCTCTCTCTGTCCACTGCTATTAAAAAATTCAAATCTAGTTTTCAGTTTAGCAGCAGCATTAAAAAACAACTTGAAGACAGATTAAAACTAATAACCAAAAGGAGTCTTTTATTCCTGAATTTAAATTATTCATGCTGGGGGCACCTGGCTGGCTCAGTCAGAGAGCATGCAACTCTTGATCTCAGGTTGGTGAGTTCGAGCCCCATGTTGGGTGTAGAGATTACTTAAATAAATAAAATGTAAAAAACTGTAAAAATGTAAATAAAACTGCTCATACCTTTCTTTTCTATTCCAGATGATAATTGAGATTTGATTAGCATAGCTCCCCTCAGATAAAAAAATTGATGCTTTTTAATTTTGGTTACTTAAGTATGAACATATATGAAATTCAGCCCTGAGGTCAGGGTAAGGCGATGCCTTATCTTGGGAGTCTGACCCAATGGTGCCCTTTACCCCACCCGGTTATTGTCGTTGGAGGCTAGGAAGAAATTTGTTCCTATCTGGAAAAACATTTTTCCCTTTGAAAACACACACACACACACACACACACACACACACACACACACACTCACACACTCACTCACTCACTCATTCACTCACATGTTGCTTTATATTTGAGTGTCTTTTTTTTAGCGTTAATAGCTCTTGTAGATATGGTTGTGATGTTTGCATTCTAAATGAAATGTGCTATTTTTAAATGCTTACAATTTAGGAAATCTGCATGTCTGTCTAACAGGGGCTCGAGTGATTTTTTTTTTTTTTCTTTCTGTGAAATACTTGGGTTCTTTTCTTAACTTTGGAGTTACGATGAATCGAGTGGTGTTCGACATGTACGTAGAATGTTTCACCCTGGCCGGGGACTAGGAGGTCCTCGTGCTCGTAGATCAAACATGCACTTTACTAGCAGTTCTACTGGTGGACTTTCTTCCTCTCAGAGTTCATATTCTCCAAGCAATAGGGAGGCCATGGATCCTATAGCTGGTAAGTTAGTTTCCCATTAATAAAGGAAATGGCCAGGGAGGGGGCCTTCCTTTAAAATGTTTTGGTGGAATTTGTCGTTTTAGTCTCTCATCATGCTCCTACATTCCTTCACAGAACTCCCCCGAATTTTATTAGTATGAAATATTTTAAAAGTGGGCAACATAAAGTAGTTCATATCATTCTGACATTTCTTTAAGCACTTAGAGCAGAAGATACTAAGAAATGGCTCTGGGTTCTATTTGTGGCCTGTATTGAAACCCAAGAAAATGATCAAAGATTTCAGAGTCAAAGACTTTCAGAGTTCCATGGTTCAACCCCCACAAGCACACAGATAATAAAACTAATTGACAAGACTAGAGAATTAAGCTCTTCTCATAGAAGAAAGTAAAGTAGGAGTTTCTCTGTTCTTGCCTTGATCTGAGAACTATACTCTTAGGGAACATACTGAAAAGTATGTGTTTCAGTAGCTTGAGAAAATCTTATTTAAAAAACGACAACATTTGAATATGTAGTTCATAGCCAAGTCTTCTGGGCTTAGTACATGACCAACCTGGGAAGCCAGCAGCAGAGCAAAGAGGTTGGAGGTGAAAATACAATGTCAGAAATCACAGTAGCCTGAGACTGTAAGATGCACGAAACACAGACAGGCTAAGGTAAGACTCTGGGAAGCCTGTACAAGTTCTGAAATGTGTGCGCATGGTGAATATGTGCCTGAAAATCGTGATGCACCTTGCAGAACACCCTGGGACGCTGGTAAGTGTGGATCTGTGGTACAAACTAGGAACAGTTTTACTCATAAAATGTTCTTAAAAATGTACAGACCTACAGATATAACCTCTAAATTCCAAATGTGCTTTGGGCATTTGGATGTGCAATAAACCCTGTGAACTGAGTTTTGGGGATTTTAAAAAATACTTCTTCATCCAAAGGGAATATTTACCTACTGTCTTTGTTAGTAGGCTGTAAAAGTTCATTTCTGGAAACAAAATTCAAAAGTGAGAAATTCTTTCCAATTTTTTCTGCCGATGGAAATTAGTTTATTTTAGTTGTAGGCTATATGAAAGAATGGTGTAAGAACCTGTGGGATAAAACAACAGTGAGCTAGAAAACAGAAACACCCGTTAAAGAATTTTAACGATGAAGAGTATTTGCTAGTAAGGCAGACAATTCCACGTAATTCCATGTGAGCTAGGTGGAACTCTCCCATGTGGGACAAGGCGCTTCCTGCACCCTACTTAGACGAGCACTCAGGAACAAAGGTCCACATTGCTCTTGATGAGTTCAACCTTATCGAAAGAAGAGAGTCTGGATTGTAACAGGCCACTAACTAGGCTGTACAGTCAGGAGCCAGTCAGCCTTACTGAACATCACCAGTGATAGTCCAGTGGTACTCCAGGACTCTCAAATGACAGTACCAGAAAGTGCCAGAGACAAGGCAAAGATGAGTGGTGCAAGGGTCACAGATAGAAATGATCTGGGCCTCTTGGATGTAATTCGGATCATCATTCAATCATTGAGTAAATGTTCGAGGCCTACTATGCGCCAGGCACTGTTCTAGGAGCTGGAATAGTATAAATGGTAGACTTGACCCCTCCTTTCATGGAGCTTGTATGGAGAAGGTTTATATTATGATTGGGCCAGCAGATGATCCACTTTAATTTACTACAATATTAAGAGAAAGTATAACTAAATCAGTCCATTAAGCAACAATCTGTTATGTTCTGCTTAAAAATAATTGTATGTCGGTTAATATTCATGGATTTGCATTCTCCATGCACAACAGCCGCTACCTCCAGAAGGCATTCTAAAAGGTACCGAGGGGCGGCGCCTGGCTGACTCAGTCAGTAGAGCATGCGACTCCTGGTCTTGGGATTGTTAAATTCAAGACCCACGTTGAGTGTAGAGATTACTACCTACAAATAAGATCTTTAATAAAAGGAAAGGTGCTGAGCTCCCAGCTGAACTTTATGTTGCCATGGATACCCACCTGCCTGTTGGCCATCGTTTTTAATGCTCCTCTAAAAGCGCGCGACCTTCAGCCTTTTGTTTCCCGCAGCATCTAACGAGACATTAACCCCCTTCGTTTCCGTTGGCAGAGCTGCTGTCTCAGCTGTCAGGAGTGAGGCGGTCCGCGGGAGGACAGCTTAACTCTTCGGGCCCTTCCGCTTCGCAGTTGCAGCAGCTGCAGATGCAGCTGCAGCTGGAGCGGCAGCACGCGCAGGCGGCGCGGCAGCAGCTGGAGACCGCCCGCAACGCCACCCGGCGCGCTAACACGAGCGGCGTCACCACCACGATCACGCAGTCCACGGCAGCGACCAACATCGCCAACACGGAAAGCAGTCCGCAGACTGTCCACAATTCCCAGTTTCTTTTAACAAGGTAGCTCGTCTGTCCGCACAGCTTTGACAAGCAGTGTTTGGCTGGCGCCACGTGGTCTGAAATGATCTTTTCTCTCTTGTGCCTTGTCCGTGTTCTTAAAGGCTGTGTTTGATCCGACCCTTAAAACTACAATCTCCGCAAAACCGCATATTCAGTATTTCCCCGAGAATATGAAGAATAGTGGTTAACACAGAACTGCTAGTGGTCTCGTTCTGACAGTAAATTATCATCTCATGTGAATTTTTTCCCCGTTTTGCCCGTACAACTGAAACACCATTCTCATTACATTCTGGGGACATATTAGGTATCTTTATTGTCATAATTAACATTGCTTTCCTTTTATTGCCAGTTTCAGTCAGCTGTGAAACATAAAAGGTAGGGGAGAGGATTTCACAACATAGTGGTTTTCTCCTGAGAATTTTTAAAGAAGCAGGATTTAAGTTCTTGAAATTGGCACAAACAAAAGTGACAGTTTTCAAAAATTTTTACCATAATGCAAAAAAGACTATGCAGTACATACAGAAAATGGTTTTACTGGATGGAATAGAGTTCTTACCTGCTTCTGAAAATTACCATCAGCAACTGAACATCTTTTTCTCCCAGGCCTGTCGGCATTTTATGTGACTTTTAAGAACATAAGGAATTTTAGAAAGAGCAGTGATGAGAAGACTTAGGCTCAACAGGTAATGAACCTGGACTAATCTGGGCCTTTAACAGAGCATAGAGGAATATAAAGTAAAAACTGGGAAGTGAAGGAGAAAAGCAGTGTAATGTATCAGTTATCTCCAAACTGATGCTAGAAGACAATATTAGTTCTCTGTATATTTCATTTATATCATACTTGTAAATGTCTCTGTTGGTACAGTGGCACCTGTGCCTAGTTATAAATAATATGTTTTGGATGCAGAATAAAAAATGATTGCGGACCCCTGTCTAGAGCCCCAGGTTTGCCACTACCTAGTTCGGACCTTTGGCAAATCACTTCTCTATACCTCAATCTTATCATCAACAGCTTGTGAGTTTTGCCTCATGAGAAAGAGAATTATTTTGAGGATGAAATGGAATATTGGTATATGTATGGTCTAGCTCAGTATCTGACATATAATAAAGGCCCAATTAATGGTTCCCGTTATACTCATTTGTTAGGGGTCTAAGGAGGAGGTTTCAGGTGGGGGAATTTACCTTGGGATTATCTCTGCAAAGACAGTAACTGTGCTTGGTGATTACCAGAAAAGGTTGCTTCGACATAAACCGCAGAGCCACAGATGGAGCTACCCTTGCTACCATGTAGCCTTACCTTTTTGGGTCTTCCAGCTTGGCAGATCTAGATACTTACCTCAAACAGGAGACCTGACAGTGTGTATATCCACTGAGAGTTCACTGACTGTGGGTGGAATGAATGAATGTCTTTGGAAAAGACATCTTCTCACCCTTGACGCTTGGCCCGTTCTTTTTCTTTAGCCTGAAACTCAGTGGGCTTGATTTGGGATTTTTCTCTCTCTAGTTCTTCTACACCACACCCAACTCCCAGGGCGTGGTGTGGGTGGCCTCTGAGCAGCCTTCCTGGATTCTGGTCATAGCTTCTTGAAGGGCCCCTTCTGTCATCTGATACAGTACGTTGCACATATCTTACAGTTTACAGACCACTTTTCCTACCTTTCACTGTATCATTTGATCCTGACTGGTAAGATCTATCTTAGGTAGTATTTCCAGAAAAACGTTACCTGGGACTTTATATATTCTAAGGAACATGTAGAGTTACTTATGTTCAGGTTTTTTTTCTTGACAAACAATTTTGGGCAAAACTAACTAACAAAAGTAGCTCATTTATTATTGGGCTTCTCAGAACTTTAACTATATTAATACGCATTATGAATCTTTAAGGGGAGGAAAGCTTCAAGGCTGTAGTATTTCCAAAGAAAAAACCTGGTCTCTGGTCACATAGCCCTTATGTGATCTATGTGGGGCCCAAGCCTTATCTTTGGCCTCTTTAACCAGGCACAGTTCCTGTTCATGACACCCTGGAACTCATCGTGGGGAAACCGTTGCCTTTGGATCCAAACTGTGGATCTTTTAGAAAATTATTGTTGCAGTGCTTGGGTCAGATTTCAGTCTTTTTGGCAATAGAGTCAGCTAACTGGCTAACTCCCAGTTTGAAGATCTTCACAAGCTTTGCAGTTACTTCTAGATCCCAAATGAAGTTTGGCACATTAGGAGATCTAGCCCTGGTACCAGATTTTATCTACTTTTTAGGAATGAAATATTTTCTCAGTTATTTACTAAAAATAAAAACAATAATATTATAGGGTACCTGGCTGGCTCAGTAGAGCATGTGACTCTTAATCGTCTTAAAAAAGAAAAAAAAAAAAAACCAGTAATATTGCAATTACATGCTCTCCAAAGTGTTGGGGATCTCAGGCTATATGTCTCTGCTTTGCTCACTGTGTAGGTAGTCTTCTGTGTATCATCAGTCATTTCCTTCCAGTGTGAATTTAATGGCTTTTATGTAATTACTTTTCAGATCCTTTTGCTTCAAGTTCTGAAATTTAGATCTTTTCATTTGTCTCTGAGCCATAGATGTAATCATCCAGTGGTTTTGAACTTGACAGCTGTTAAGATTTTGAGCATGTCACTTAACCTCTGCTTCAGCTTCCTCTTCCTGTAAAATGTTAGTAATATGACCTAACTCATAGGAGTTAAAAGAGATAATAACCTACAGAAAGCACTTAGGACAGAGTTTGACCCATAGTAAGGGCCCGGTATGTATTGTCACTTTCAGCATAGATAGGACAGCAGAGAGCAGGTGCCTGTCCCTGAGGAGCATGGGCTCTAAGTGCACCATCTCTGGGCAAGGCACCTGTCATACATGCCTGCCAGGCACCCTTGCACTCTCACAGTCTTCTCCCTGTTTGGTTACTTGTCCTGACCCCAGTGCTCCAGCTAGTATCCCTTTCTTTCTTTACCCCCCCCCCCCTTTTTTAAAGTTTATTTAGTTTGAGAGTAAGAGAGAGAGAGCGTGTGTGCATACGCTGGGGAGGGGCAGAGAGAGAGGAGAGAGAGAAACCCAAGCAGGCTTGATCTCACAAACTGTTATGACTTGAGCCAAAACCAAGAGTTGGATGCTTAACTGACTGAGCCACCCAGGCTCCCCTCCCTTTCTTTCTTTGACACTAAGAATGTAGAGAAATAAAATCAATAACTGAAACTAAGCAGAACTTTGCGTAAGTCATTTATCAGGTGAGTAACAAGAATTCAGCTCTTAACATCTGTCCAGTGTCCATGCAGATGAACCAAGTTTCCCAGCGTGATGCAGATTTCATAAGTGCATATATCAGATGAGCGTACCTGGCTCTTAGTCCACCCTGCTGCTCAGTCCTGGGTAGGAGAAACAGGGTTGGGGCAGGGGGGGGAGGGCATGCGCATGCGTGCGTGTGTGTGTGTTTTCCTGACCTCTCACCCTTCGGGAGGTATCTTCATTTTAGGAAGAATTGGATGGAAGTAATAGAGAAAAGTCAAAGGAACTTCTAGGGGTTTTTTTCGGGCAAATATTCTAGTCACTAGTTTTTGTGACCAGTGTTGCTCCTTTTCCTCGTTTTACTGCCCACGGGTGAAATTCTGGTTAGGAACTCACTACTTCGTCAAGCATACTACCTATTGGAAATTTTGTTTTCCTCTGAAAAGTGCTCACCACCACTTTTTCCAGAGGGAGCATGAGAAGTCTAAGTGTATTTTTTCTCATTGAACCTAAGGAAAGCGTAGATTTGGGTAGCGGTGTTGCTCGAAGTGTGGGGAGTTCACCTCAACATGATGGCGGTGATACATTAGAGCAGAGTGTTTCAGCAGTATGTCTCAGAGTCCGAGTTCTGCCACCTAGAAGCTGGCACAGGAGACATTGTCGAAATTGACCCTGCACTTGTGTGCTGACATCTTACCGGTAAGACCGTTTCTTTTTTCTGTTTCGCAGGTTGAACGATCCTAAAATGTCGGAAACAGAGCGCCAGTCCATGGAAAGTGAGCGCGCGGACCGCAGCCTGTTTGTCCAAGAGCTCCTTCTGTCCACTCTAGTGCGCGAAGAGAGCTCGTCCTCCGACGAGGATGAACGGGGGGAGATGGCAGATTTCGGTGCTATGGGCTGTGTAGATATTATGCCTTTAGATGTTGCTTTAGAAAACCTAAATTTAAAAGAGAGTAATAAAGGAAATGAGCCTCCACCACCTCCTCTTTGATGACATCCCAATTCGCAGACAATGTCCTCTGTGCTGTATTTGCCAATGAAAGTGGACAACAACTATCTTGGGTTTGTTTGGTGATTGTAATTTCAGGTCTGTCACTCTTGTTACATTGTGTACATTCAAAGGAAGAGAGAAAATATATATGATAATCATTTCCACTTAACTAATTTTTACTTCTAGCAGGTAAATGTAGGTAGCAGTGCAGGGGTGATCTCTGCTTCCTGTACCTTGACATGCAAAAGGCTCTCCTAATACTCCACATTCAAACTGAAGAGGAAAATTGAAATCTCTAATGAAGCTGCTGTGTGTATTTATGAATATTAATGAATAAAAACTGCTTGGATGGTTTACCTTAACTACTGCATGAGGTTTTTTGCAGCGTGCATGAGTTTTAGTGACCTTGTTATTTAAAAAATTAAATACAAGGAGTAAAACTTAAACAAAAATAAAAGCCCAAAGCTTTCCTGAACATTATTCAAGGGTTACACGGCAAAAGAGTTACGTGACGAAGTAGCTTTTGAATAATGTCTGCCTGAATCACCTTTCTTTGTGTGCCTCCTACGCACAAAGCCGGCTCTGCAGCGGAATCTGGGGGTCGTAGCCGGGTATCGCGCTCCGCCCTGTGTGACTGTCCTGTCGCCCTGTCAGTCCTCTTACCCGTGCGGAGCTCAGCCTGTCTCTCTTAACTCATCTCTAGAAGACGCACCAGTAAAGCTACTGTCGGAATCTGCTGCAGGGGCGTTTGTGCGCCCTAAAATCAAATCCTGTTCATGTTTGTTTAAAGTTTTTACTTTTTGTGGTTGTTTAAAATTTTTTTCGATTGTTAAATATGTTTTATTCAGGTGTAGATGAATTTCATTTATTCACTGTTCAACAAAGTTAACCTGGATTATGTTGTCTTTGTTTTTGAAAATCTCACATTCTCAATCATACTTTGCGTTATTTGTGTACTTGCTTCATAGTTTGCTGAGACAGATCAGATCAGGGGAGCTTTGAGGATTTGCCTTCCCAGATTTTGTCAGTATATCACAACCAAATTCTTAATGCTAACTCTAGCACCTTTTATTTATTGGGTTTTTTCCGGCATAAAAAGTAAAAGCCTTTTAATTGAATCATGCCACCTATATGCCTATATTATTAATCCTATGTGTAAAAAAAAAAAAAAAAATGTACAGCTTTTTGGGGTTTGGAGGGGCCGGGATATTTTTTATTTTCTGTTTCAGTTTTTGTGCATAGACTTTCACAATGGCTCCAAGGCAGGGACAGCGGGTTTGGGGGTTGGGGGGCAGTTTTTGGAATGTAAATTTAGGACTTTTAAAAAAGGTGCGCACAGCTTCTGATAAATTTATAACTAGACTTAACCTAATCATGTCTTGTTCCAGCTCTCCTTTCTCCAGTCTCCTCTCTTTCTCCTGTCGTCCTTTTCCTTTCCCGTCTGTGTTTCTCCGTTCCTTCAACACGACAAGCATACAGACTTGAACGCCCTCGGTGTTCTTCTGAGAACTGTGAAGTCCATGTTCGTCCAAATGTAACCAAAAAAGAAGTCACCCCACATGTCTAAAAACTGTTTCTTCTCCTGCTTTGAAACTTCAGACTCCACAACAGTTTCCAAATATAATAGCTTTGTTTTCTTTAGTTTCTGTGATGGAAAACGTTTTAAAGGAAAATTTTACACCAGGCTTCTGGTTATACTAGAAGTCCAGCCCAGTAGGGATTTTCTTTTTTTGTTTCTTTTTCTTTCTTTTTCTTTCTTTCCTTTTTTTTTTTTTTTTTTCCTTCCTTTTTTTCAATTGGTTGTTGAGACATTTCAAAAACCAGTTTTCAAGCTGTGGTCTTTTCAAACACATCTTCTGCACATAAGTCACACATTTCAATAAAGCATTTTCAAGACTGTTGACCACTTGAATTTCTTTGCTGTTGTTGAATTAGCCTAACCATTCATTATTCATGGATATCATTATATATCTAATCCAGGATTTTTTTTTTCTTTTTATGCTAAACGTGGAGGTCCTGATTTTGTGTGAATGCATTACTGTGGATGTGAGAAATAGAAATTGCCAATTATGTGCTTTCCCTTTTCTTCACAAATTCTGGGAAAATGTAAGAGCCTTCCTTTTTTGACATGGTTTGAGGGAACAACTGTAAATCCATTCAGGGCAGTTTAATCTAGATGATCAGTTGAACACTTCAGAAGACCTAAAGGTTCCTAAGATTCCATCTCATGTAGAATACTGTATATTAATTATTTTTTACCAGATATTTTACAAATACCTCACCTCATCCTGTATGTAATCAATAATAATGTATTTTAGGGTAGAAAGACACAGACTATCAATATAAAAAATATATTTAAGCCCTTCAAATTCTTGTGTCCTTTTTCTTTAGTTTCTGAATTAACATATTATTGGATTTATTGAATAAAAATAATTACAAAGATTTTGATGTAGAGGAGACAAAATCGATATGCCACTGTTTTACGACACCTCCAAGTTTCTAAGGACCAGATCCTGAGTTTTGCAAGGTTTTTGTTGAGTGTTGAGTGTCTAGGGTATAAGTTTGAAGTGCTCTTCTATAGTTCCTGTCTTTATTTCCTGCTTGGATATAATTTCTTTCTGCTGAAGGTGTTCTGGAAGGAGTTTAATGTCATGACCCTACAGAACCCAAGAAAAAAAATGTATAGTGAAGAAGACGCCCTTCAGAGAATGTTCAAAACTATATTTGTTTCTATTCTGTGTGAATTATGGAACACAATGTGTGTTTAAGAATCCCAAAGTAACTCCCGCTAAGCCATAATTGTGTGTAGGATATTTACAGACCTCACACTCCTGGATATTTCATCACGGAGAACAATGGAATTTGGGATTTGACTGAAATGTAGAATCTATCTCGTGACTTCCTCAGATTGTTTTTCATTCCATTTGCTAAAATATTTCAGCTCTTTTGAACAAAAAGAAACACCTATGCTTTTTTGTAGCTGCAGTCGTAAGATACAATATCTGTATTGTATACAATAGCTCCAGTGAAGTACACAGATTTGTATCTAGATTGTATTATTACTTAAAAAAAAAAAAAAAATTTGGAACCCAGGTTTGTTACTTAACAGAGTAGCCGGTTCTTACCACATTTATTAGATTCAGATAATATAAAAAGTCCTTTCTCCCTTTGGCCCCCAAAGAAATGTAGCTTACGATAGCAGATCCAATATTACAGTAACTGAAGTAACACAAAACTGCATCCCATTATCTATTTAAGGGCAAGTAAACGGGGAGTTGGTCAAGAGGAAGGGGAGTGGAAGGAGGTGGCTGGAGAAAAAAGGTCAGAGTGGGATCCCTGCCATTGAACATTGTTCAATAAAAAATAAGTCTGGGGGCACCTGGGTGGCTCAGTCAACCGACTGAGTGTCTGACTTCGGCTCAGGTCATGATCTCACAGTTCGTGGGTTTGAGCCCTGCATCGGGCTCTGTGCTGACAGCTCAGAACCCAGAGCCTGCTTCAGATTCTGTCTCTCACTCGCTCTCTCTGCCCTCCCCTGCTCATGCTCTGCCTCTCTTTGTCTCAAAAATCAACATAAAAAAAATTTTGTTTAAATAAGTCTAGTATAACTGGGACCTAATACAATTAGTACGGCCCTATGAAACTGGACTGTATAAAAACTAAGCGTAAACGAGGAGTAGGCACTAAAAGCTCTTCAACAAATGTACCAGTTTAGTAAAGGAAAGCCTACAACCATGTTTATATAAGATACCTTGTGTTTTTAAAGTATATGCTTGCACAGCTTTGGAGGCACAAGTAAAACTTACTTCACGGGCAGTAATAAGTAAAACACTAGGTACAAAAGTTTCCCAGAATTATATGTTGAGGTTAATGCTGACACAAAGGTCATGCTTTTCTGTGCTCTTTATAAAGCTCCACTAGACACTTTAAAACCACAACAGATCTCCCTCGGACGGACATGGTAACCAAAGCCCTGTCCCCAGCTTGGAGTGGGAAGGCATTTGCAGTTGGAATGCAAGTCGAGCAGCAGTTTGCAGACTTTTTGAGCTTTTGTGACAATGTTACGAAATCCTGTGGCTTTAAACATGGCCTTATCTGAGTAATTTCATCACAGTGTCCCAAAGCCATGTTCAAGTGACTTTGTTTTTCAGTATAGTGTAAAAATCCAATTTCTTGTGCCCATCAGCTTCAACCATGCTTAAGCATCTAAATGCTGCTTTATCTTTGTTTCAGAGTATACTCATCAGCTCTTCGTTCTTCTTTTTCTCAGCCCGTCTCTGTTAAATAATTGTTCTATAAGTATATGAGCCTGGGGAGTTACTTATTTAAGGAACCCCACAGCACGTCTCGTATATAAATGTTTGTTGCCACGTCCTTCAGATTTGAAAGATTATTCATCTCTCAGTGAAGCTGGCCCACAGGCTAGAATCCACATGGCATTTTAGTCTGTTGTTATCAGGTGGGTAGTGCCTTGCTTAGGTTCCTCATATTACAAAGTAGGATGCTCCCCACAGTTTTACAAAGTCGGTTGAACTTTACAGCAACTGGTAAAAGATTCAATTAAAAAGAAACCCTTAAGGGGCATCTGGGTGGCCCAGTCAATTGAGCGTCAGACTTCAGCTCAGGTCATGATCTCGGGGTTTGTGAGTTTGAGTCCTGGATCAGGCTTGCTGCTGGCAGCCCAGAGCCCACTTTATATCCTCTGTCTCCCTCTCTCTCTGCCCCTCCTCTGCTTGCACTCCCTATCAAAAAATAAACATTAAAAAGACATTTAAAAAAAATAGAAACCCTTAAGTATGATTTTGTGTCCCTGATAATGTTCCTCGGCACACAGATCGCACACAGACATTGATGAATGCGCATGTGTGATTTGAAAACCCCTGTGGACATGTGCACAAACCCCTGTAAGGGCCACTTTCCTCAGGCCTAGACTGACGATTTTTCTCTTCCAGTCTGAGAGGTGTTTACTAATCCTTTACAACGCACCAAGGACCGAGTCTTGACTTTGTTTCCTTTGTAGACAGTGGATGTGACCTGTGATTGGTTGGCTCCTCTGTCTACATAAGCCACCACCACTCCTGTCCTCTCTCCTCATTCATACTTTCTGAGCTCTCAGTAGGTACTGGGCTTTGGTCTAAGCCTAAGCATCATTTACAACTTGCAATTTTTACACACATTTCCCTGTAAGAGAATTTTTCAGAAACAATTTCCTAGAAGAGCCTTTCTCCCTCACCCAGTTGGGAACGTTTTCAGGATCACCAAGTCTTGCATTTCATAGAGAAGGCGTCCAATCCGCTCTGGTGAGTGAGCTTATCCTTTTTGCTTTCTTCTCTTCTTTTTTAAATTTATTTATTTAGAGAGAGAAGGAGAGAGAATCCAAAGCAGAATCCACCCTGTCCACACAGAGCCCGATGCGGGTCTTGATCTCACAAACTGAGATCATGACCTGAGCCAACCGCTCAACCAACTGAGCCATCAAGCACCCCTGAGCTATTCCTTTAAATCTTGCTGCCAGCTTTGAGCACGTTTCAAATTCTGCTGGACACATTAAACATCAGTCTGCATTTACTAGCAAAGCTGGCCCAAAACAGTCGGGACATCCTCTTCTGTAAATTGGAGGAATACCCAGCTCTCCTTTCAGACGCTCTGACCACACCCTATATAAAAGGTTTACGGGAGGTAGAAGCAGCAATATTCCTAGGGTGAGATTTTGTAATCCTAAATGAGCAAGTGGACCAGGTCGCTGGGAAGCAGGCCTCAGCCACTATCTCTAGGGAATGAAGACTTCATAGATTCTTATACCCTAGTCACGTAGACTATCCTGGCCAGTCTTGAATGCCTTTAATTTGGTCTATGACAGCCTCTCATGAGACTAGTTGCAC
The DNA here is from genome assembly GCF_023721935.1 of Panthera uncia. NCBI lineage: Eukaryota > Metazoa > Chordata > Mammalia > Carnivora > Felidae > Panthera > Panthera uncia. The sequence goes on from NW_026057579.1 coordinate 509,761, forward strand.
CAATAAAAACAAATTTCGGCGGGCAGTTGGCTGGCTCAGTCGGTAGAGCATGGGACTTGATCTCGGGGTTGTGAGTTCAAGCCCTACATTAGGTGTAGAGATTACCTAAAATCTTCAGGGCGCCTGGGTGGCTCAGGCGGTTAACCATCTGACTTCAGCTCAGGTCATGATCTCGAGGTTTGTGAGTTCAATCTCAGCGTCGGGCTCTGTGCTGACAGCTCGGAGCCTGGGGCCTGCTTTGGATTATGTGTCTTCCTGTCTCTCTGCCCCTGCTCTGCTCACATCCTGTCTCTCTCGAAAATATAAATAAATAAATATCTTCAAAAGAAAAAATCAAGCCATTTTCGGATGTGCAGTACTGATTAAAGTCTGTCGAACTGCAAAAGAGCGTGTCGGAGCAGTCGTTGGAGTGTGGCCCAGCTGGATGGCAGCCACCTTCTTAGCGGACTACTCCTAGAAGCAAAGCTACCTTGGAAAATATCACACTGACTGCACAGTAGCATTTTAGAATAAATTGCAGACATTATAACGGGCTCCCAGGCTACACTGAACCCATATGTGGATTATTTTTTGTAACATCACCACTTGGCCACCCAGTTTTTCCGCGATTTCTGATCCGAATATATTCTTGGGTGCATATATAAATAAACTGTGTTACACACATCACTTTTCATTTCATTCATGTGGATAACAGAGCTTGACTTCAGTGGCTGTATCATATCATTGTAAGATCTAAGTAGTGTCCTTGGGGCGCCTGGGTGGCTCAGTCGGTCCGACTTGAGCTCAGGTCATGATATCGTGGTTTGTGGGTTCGAGCCCCATGTCGGGCTCTGCTGACAGCTTGGAGCCTGGAACCTGCTTCGGATTCTGTCTCTCTCTCTCTTTCTCTCTCTCTGCCCTTCCCCCACTCGCGCTCTATCTCTCTCTCAAAAATAAATAAACGTTAAAAGAAAAAACTTACAAAAAGATATAAGTAATGCCCAACCACAGACTCAGACATCTGTGGTACCAGTGTCTTAGCTGTTCTACAGGGAATTTTATAGTATCAAACACCCCATGGATATCTTATTTTTCCTCTTGTCCCTCTCTGCTTCCTTTCTATTTCCTTCTGGCTTCTGTCTGTGCATGTATGTTTCATTAATGCTTCCGGTGACACCCGAAGTTTTAGCTCCGTTTGCCTACAGAATTTTCAGGCCCCGCCCAGATTACCCTAAGACCCATTGCTGATGTCGTTTAGGAAGACCACCAAGATTATGCTGACCCTGAGAGGTGGAGGTGTGGCCTCAGTCCTCAGTCCAGAAAAGGACTTTGGAATACTCACTTATACTTACTTACAAATTCACAGGGCGAGTGAGACTAGAAGGAATTGGGAAGAACTCGCCAGAATTTCTTCATTGGCGTGACATGAGCCCCACCCACCCAAGACCAGAGAGAGGACAAGGCTTTGCTCCTTATTAACTGTTTTTCCTCTTCAGGGTCCCTGTTGGCCTCTTGACCGTTGTTGGTTTGCCCTTTTTGAGCACCAAACTGCCTCCAGGTAATAGTAGAGTTAAAAGTGATGGTGGAGGGGCACCTGGCTGGCTCAGCGGGTAGAGCATGTGACTCATCTCGGGGTTGTGAGTTCAAGCCCCGTGTTGGGTATAGAGATTACTTAAAAAGAAAATCTTTGGGGCGCCTGGGTGGCTCAGTCGGTTGAGCGTCCGACTTCGGCTCAGGTCACGATCTCGCGGTTCGTGAGTTCGAGCCCCGAGTCAGGCTCTGGACTGATGGCTCAGAGCCTGGAGCCTGCTTCCGATTCTGTGTCTCCCTCTCTCTCTGCCCCTCCCCATTCATGCTCTGTCTCTCTCTGTCTCAAAAATAAATAAACATTAAAAAAAAATAAAAAAAAAAATAAAATCTTTAAAAAAAAAAAAAAGTGGTGATGGAAATCACAGAATTTTGGCCTCTAGCCTGAACAAGAGCTTTAACCTGGGGCTCTAGAGCTTGAGACTATGAAGTAGGGTATCTGGGAAGGAAGGTGGGGTATATATTTTAATAATACTTGAACCATATTTCAATGAGACTTTTAATTCTTTGTAGAGTTTTTGTGCAAGTGTTCACCGTTCTGTGGTTACAGAGCACCAGACATGTCCACCTGAGTAAACTAAAACCCACCGTGTAGACTTTCACCCAGGTGTTTGTCCAGTGGCTCTCGTGCCAGACATTCTCTTCACCCTCCTCTGTTTCAGATTGCCTTCAGCCCAGGATTGGCTAAGATTTCTTTTCTTTTCTTTTCTTTTCTTTTCTTTTCTTTTCTTTTCTTTT
>NW_026057579.1:512074-556743 GCF_023721935.1 Panthera uncia
TTCTTTTCTTTTCTTTTCTTTTCTTTTCTTTTCTTTTCTTTTCTTTTTTTTATGTTCATTTATCTTTTGAGAGAGAGACAGAGACAGAGTGTGAGTGGGGTAGGGACAGAGAGAGAGGGAGACACAGAATCCAAAGCAGGCTTCAGGCTGCAGGCTCCGGGCTCTGAGCTGTCAGCACAGAGCCCCACGTGGAGCTCGAACTCATGAACCATGAAATCATAACCTGAGCCAAAGTTGGATGCTTAACCGACTAAGCCACCCAGGAGCCCCAGGGTTGGCTAAGATTTATTAAAGGATGCAACTAATACCTATTTTCACATCTTATTATACTGTTATAAGGCAGACATTGTATACATCATTATGAGGCATTTCAGGTAGAGTTTTGGGCAGTATTTGACAAAGTATTTGGAAATGCTCAGCTTTTAGATGTTTTCAATTCTGTAACCAGACATAACAGATGGCAATCAGGAGAAAGAATGGAGTAAGACTGGTGGAAAGAAGTGGTTGGAAAGATTACAATGAATGAGGAGAATTGATAAGAATTTTCAGTTTTAGAAATTAAGGTTTAGGGGTGCCTAGGTGGCTTAGTTGGTTAAGCGCCCAACTCTTGATCAGCAAAGAGTCTGCTTGGGATTCTCTCTCTCTCCTCTCTGTCCCTCCCCTGCTCATGCTGTCTCTCTCTCTCAAAATAAATAAACATTAAAAAATTTAAAAACAAAGAAATTAGGGTTGAGCTCATCATCTTGAGGTTCCTTTTCCCATTTCATAAGTACCCAAATCGTGCCTGAATTAGGAGGTAAGTCCTGGGCAATAATTGGTCAGCCCATTCCAGACAGGAGTCTGAAATTTGCAGAATTCCCTGGATTACTGGTATTGTTCACCCCAAAGGAGGAAGAGGAGAAGAGATGGTGTTCCTTGGTCAAAGGTTAAAATTTAAAATTCATGGTGAGGATTAAGAGATGCACAATTTTGTATCAAGAGCAGTGGCTCGAAATCAAGGTGAGTTACAGGTAACGTTTGGGAGAAACCTGGAGAATGGGGCTCTGGAATTAAAGCTTAGAGTTGGAAAGGTCCAGTCTGCCTCTGAATGCAGGAGTTGCCATGGAAACATTCCTACCAAGGGAACACCCACCCCAGAAAAGGGAGAAGATGAAGTGCAGTGGTTGGGAGCACAGATGGGTTTCAGTCTAGGATCTACCCGCTTAACGAGCTGTGTGGTCTTGGTCAAGTTAACCTGAATTAAAAAGCATGTCGGGGCACCTGGGTGGCGCAGTCGGTTAAGCGTCCGACTTCAGCCAGGTCACGATCTCGCGGTCTGTGAGTTCGAGCCCCGAGTCAGGCTCTGGGCTGATGGCTCGGAGCCTGGAGCCTGTTTCCGATTCTGTGTCTCCCTCTCTCTCTGCCCCTCCCCTGTTCATGCTCTGTCTCTCTCTGTCCCAAAAATAAATAAAAAACGTTGAAAAAAAATTTTTTTAAAAAAAAAAGCATGTCTATTTCCTCACTATTAAGTGAAGCTAATGATAGTATTAAATACTGCGTTAACATAGTGCTGGGTGCAAAGTAACCATTCAATAAACAGTAGGTGGCAGGTCAGAAGGCAGAGAACACAGCCCAAGATTCTCCTGGGAACAAATCCCAGAAGACAGAGCGCATGCACCTGGGTAAAGGCAATACATTGATTCAATTAGCCTGCCCTACTGCAAACATTTGTAAAAGATTCTGGCAAAAATCTCCATGAGAATCAGTGACCTAGTAAAATCACACACACACACACACACACACACACACACACAAAGCCACAAGAATCTTTTTCTGAAGAGTTTGAGACCAGGGGGAGGGAGGCGTCACCCTAGGTGTGGTGATCATAGGTGTCAAAAAATAAGTACTGATAGAGGCCTTCCCGAGGATCCTGTCACCTTTCCATTTACTCATCTGGTTGAGCCCTACTATGTGCCAGGCACTGTTCTCGGCACGTGGGGTTCTGCCGTGAACAAAGCGAAGATGCCCCAACTCATCACATACCACGACTTTCTGTCCTTGCAGTTGCTTAGACCAAAAGCTGTTGGAATCATTTTCTACTCTTCTTTTTCTTCGAACTTCACATCCATTTAATCAGCAAATCCTGTTGGCTCTCTTGCCACAACTTATCCAGGAACTGGACCCTTCCCACCACTTCCAGGGCTGTCCCTGGCCCAGACCAGTGTCATCCCCTACAGGGTCAGGGGTATGCCGCAGTGTGGCATCCCTGTCTCTTCCCACTCCCTCTCAGCACGGCGGCTGGAGGACCTCGCTAGAACTCAGGAGACCCCATCGCCAGGAGCCTCAAATCCCTGCAATGGCTCCCATCTCTCTGAGTGAAACCAGAGTTCTCATCAGGGCCCGGGGCCCTGCAGGATGTGGTTCCTGTTACTGTCCTGTGCCCACCCCCTGCTATCTTTATTCCCTCCACTCTGACCTTGCTGGCCGCCTTGCTGTTCCTCAGGCACACCACAACTTGGGGACCTTGGTCTCTGCAGTTGTCTTTTCTCGGAAAGGCCATGTTCCCTCACCTCCTACCCTTTGTCACTGATGCCTTCCCCAAACATCGAAGGAAAAATAGCCATCCCATGGGGCACCTGCGTGGCTCATTTGGTTAAGCATCTGACTTTGGCTCAGGTCACGATCTCACAGTTTGTGAGTTCGAGCCCCACATTGGGGTCTCTGCTGTCGGCATGGAGCCTGCTTTGGATCTTCTGTCCCCTTCTCTCTCTGCCCCTCCCTTGTTGGTTCTCTCTCTCTCAAAAAACAGCCATCCCATGCCCACCCAGAATTCCCCAGCCTGCTTTATTTCCCTGCTTTATTGCTTCCCCATGACTTGTATCAGCATCACCTTCCCATCACACACACACATGCACACAGACACATGTAGACACACACACACATAGACTCATGCACACACATACACATAGACACACGCACACACACAAACATACATGTAGACACACACATATGTACATGGACATATAATCATGCATCCGTACACACATATAAACACACACACACATGAATGCCAGCTCTCTATCTTTCACCACTATATCATAGTATCTACAACAATGCTTGGCACATAGTAGGTGCTCCGTAACTATCTAAGGCATGAAAGAATGAACACTGTGGGCCAGGCTCTGTTAAGAGTGGTTTTCATGATTTTTTAAAAATACATACTAGTATATCGGAGCACCTAGGTGGCTCAGTCAGTTGAACGTCTGACTTCAGCTCATTATCTTCATGGTTCATGAGTTCAAGCCTCACGTCAGGCTCTGTGCGAGCAGCTCAGACCCTGGAGCCTGCTTCTGCTTCTGTGTCTCCCTCTCTCTCTTCCCCTCTCCTGCTCGTGCTCTGTCTCTCTGTCTTTCAGAACTAAGTAAATGTTTAAAAAAATTTTTTAAATACACACCAGTATAAAATACTCAGCCCCAGCGGAAGAGCCTGGCAGTTCTTCAAAACATTAAGTACAGAGTCACTGTATGAGCTAACAATTCCACTCCTAAGTATGCACCCAAGAGAATTAAAAACATATGTTCACACAAAAATGCAAACCTGAATGTTCACAGCAGCATTACTCATAATAGCCGAAGAGTGGAAACAACCCAAATGTCCCTCGAGTGGTGGAGGGACAGACCCAACATGATACATCCGCACAATGGAATATCACTTGGCCATAAAGAGGAATGAAGTCCTGACCCATGATCCAACTTAGATGGGCCTTGGAGACAGTATGCCAAGTGATAGAAGCTGGAAAGGCCACATACTATATGATTCCGTTTAAATAAATGACCAGACAAATCCAGAGAGACAGAAGGTGGATTCGTGCTCCCCAGGGGCTGAGGGAGCAAAGGGTGGAGAGTGACTGACAGCTAATGGGTAAGGGTTTCTTTTTGGAGTGATGAAAATGTTCTAGAATAGGTAGCCGTGATGGCCGCACAATTCTGCGAATACACTAAAAACCACAGAATTAGACACACTTTAGGATGGTGAATTTTACGTAAACTTTTAAAAAAATTTTTAAATGTTTACTTGTTTTTGAGACAGAAAGAGAGCACAAGCAGGGGGAGGGGCAGAGAGAGAGGGAGACACAGAATCCGAAGCAGGCTCCAGGCTCTGAGCTGTCAGCACAGAGCCCAACGCAGGGCTCGAACTCATGAGCCATGAGATCATGACCTGAGCGGAAGTCGGACACTTATCTGACTGAGCCACCCAGGCGCCCCTATATAAGCTTTTTTCTAAGGTTGATTTATTGAAGTAATCTTTACACCCAATGGGGGGCTTAATCATGGCCCCCAGATCAAGAATCACATGCTCATCCAACTGAGCCAGCCAGGCACCCCTTATATGAACTTTATCTCAAAAAAAAAAAAAAAAAAGATGTTAGATATTCCTTTTTTTATAAAACTTTTATTTATTTTTTAGTAATCTCTACACCCAGTGTGGGACTCAAACTCACGACCCCGAAATCAAGAGTCGCATGCTCTTTGAACTGCAGCCAGCTGCCCCATGATGTTAGATATCCCTAATATCCCCATCTTACAGACGATGAGGGTAAGTTTAGGAGAGCAGTTCTGCCCTGGCACCCAGCGACCTTGCACATGTCCACATAGGCAGTCTGGCACAGGGGCCGTGGCCCGCCCAGCGATTCCTCCTAGAGCAGCTGGAGAGAAGTGGCCTAGTGGGCCGCTGCCCTGGGGCCGATTCTCAGCCACCTCCCTATCTTCCTGAAGCCTGCTGCGGGGCCGTTTCTCGTCCCTCTTCCCGGTGCCCAAAGTGCAGCACTTTCCCCTTCTCCCTGCTTCCACAAGACGTCTGCAGGCCACCGCCTAAGTCCATAAAGCTGCTAGGCTAGAGGTGACACTTGGCTTCTGCACAGCAGAGTGGCTCCCTGCCTGTGCCATCTGCTATCTGGGTCCCAGCTCGGTGCCATCCTGTGGGACTCGGGACACAAGGAGTTGGTGCCACGCTGACTTTGCTTTTGCTGCCTGTGTAGGTAACAAACATCCTGTCTGACCCCGTGTGCTCAGCGTCTCCTTCAGCCCAGCCCATGGAGGTGTGGCTGGCCAGCCCCGCAGCTGAAGTGATGATCCTTGCAAGGCCGCTGGCCACCGCCCTGCTGCTGGGGAATGCTTAACACTAAGACAGCAGATCAAATAAATTTTCCAGGTCTCGTCACTGCCAGAGCCAAGATCCTGACCCAGGTGGTCTGACTCAAATCGGACAGAATGAAATCCATCTGGCATGATATCTGATATGACGGTAAATTAAAATTAGGACATTTCTAGAAAACACAAGATGATTTGTTCTTCTAATGTCCTTCTCTAACCCCTTCAAAATCTCTGCCTTATCTTTACTATGGCAAATTCAGAGGAGCCAAGAGCTCAGAAAAGTCTCTCTGGGAACATTTAGAAAGCCATCCTTGGGAAAATTTTGGGATAGACAAAGCCACTTGATAACTTTTATAAACTCTGGCCCAGGAATACACATAAATTTCTTTCTCAGGATTAGGAATTAAACTGGTGGCCTTTACACTATTATTTGAACATTGTTTCCAAAATCTAGCATTCCGCAGGCTGGAGGTCATCGCCCATTAGGAACATTTGAGTCGTGGCCCTTCACCTACGCCTTCTTCAATTACCAGCCTGGTCTTCCAGCTGTCTCTTCTGTCCTCAAGATGGACAAGCTTGGCTAATTGCTGGGAACGAGAGGCCGCAGCTCATGATACATTTCTGCTTGTGTCTGTGGTTGAAGGGATCACTTTAGCAGTGATGGGGGTAGGTGAGCAGGGGCAGGGCTCCCTTTCTGGGTCTACGAGGCTGGCGATCAGTGCCCATGAATGGGCTCTGTGTTGACAAGGAGGCAGGGAGGCTCTGCTCTAGTGACAGGGCCAAGCTTGGGGAGAGTCAGGTCTGGGACTGAATCCCCGCTCCGGCCCAGGCTGGCTGTGTTAAGGGCAGAAATCCTGTCCCGGAAGGCACCTGGTGGTCTCACACAACTGGTCCAGGAAGGAAAGGTTTGGGGAGAACACATACTTCTATGACCCCAGCCTGGGACGAAGGTCCTTCCAGCGTTGGGAGCAGTAGAGCATTCTCTAGTGAGGGACTTCTGAATCTCCAAATCACGGTCTGAGCCAGGCCTCCCATTATCTCAGCAATGTCTACACCTTTTACTCAGCAGTGATCTGAGTCAAGCCAGCAAGAACCAAGCTAATCTAGTGGAGCATTTCTCAAGGAACCTTGAAAAGGGGATGGCCTACTGTTGAAGGCTGAGCCCCAACATTGGCAGCTGACTTCGCAGTTCACCCACTGTAGCACAGGTAGGACGGTGACAGTTGCCACCTGATTTATCTACTGATTTTTAAATTAAAAGTCTTTTTTTTAATATTTATTTATTTTGAGGGGCACTTGGGTGGCTCAGTTGGTGGGGCATCCGACTTCGGGTCAGGTCATGATCTCATAGCTCATGAGTTTGAACCCTGTGTCAGGCTCTGTGCTGACAACTCAGAGCCTGGAGCCTGCTTCAGATTCCGTGTCTCCCTCTCTGCCCCTCCCTGCTCATGTTAGGTCTCTCTCTCTCTCTCAAAAATAAATAAACATTAAAAAAATTTTTAAGAAAGATTTATTTATTTTAAGAGAGAGACAGTGAGAGTGGGAGAGGGGCAGAGAGAGAGGATACCAAGCAGGCTCCACATTGCCAGCACAGAGCCCCATGCGGGGCTCGAACTCACAAACCATGAGATCGTGACCTGAGCCGAAATCGGACACTCAACCAACTGAGCTACCCAGGTGCCCCTAATTTAAAAAAATAATTTTTTTTTAGTAACCTCTACACTCATTGTGGGGCTCGAACTCACCACCTGGAGATAGAGAGTCACATGCTCCACCGACCCAGCTAGTCAGGCGCCCCTCTGAGCATTACAGCACCAGAGCTTATCTTTATTGGGCCCTTATTGATCCACGAATTTAGTTGTATTAATTTATTTCATCATTTCACTTACTTTGCTATCATCACCCTATTTTAGAAAGGAGGGAAATGAGGCCCAGGAGGGTAAGTACCCAGTCCAAAGGCACACAGTGCCTTCTGAGGCCAGCGGGGATATGCTTCCCATCAGGGTGATGTTTATAGCAGGGGCCAGAATCTGAAGGGTAGGCCACTGTTGGGGAACCAACGAAGATGAAGTTTGGGCTGTGGCCACGTGGGGGCAGTGGATCAACACGAAATGCAAAGGCAGCCCCGTGCCCAGCCCTCAGCCCTTGCAGGCTCCCAAGGGGTCATTTTAATATTTATTTTCTAGGTTTCGCAGGCAGTAGTGGGAATTGGGTAAAAGTGTGGTGTCTGGGGCCCGACTGCCTCGTATCAAAGCTGCCTCCATCATTTCCCTCGTGGACCCATTCTCCTCCCCTGCAGTGGCCAGAGAGGACTCCACAGCAATATGGAAAGAGTGGCAGTGCTTAACTGCTTGAAGCCAGGGGGCTGCAATTATCACAGTGAGCAGCAAGACTGAAGTGGCAGCCAGCAGGGTCAGGGTGGAGGAGAGTTATGGAGGCAGTTAATAGAACTTGGCATAACCACAGGCAAAATAGTCGGTTAGCCAACAAGGGTACTATTCAAATTGAACCATGGAGCGAGAGGAAACATCAAGGGTCATGATGATGAAGCTAAGAGCAGTTGCTCCAATAAAAAGTCACACTGCCTTGTCCAGTTGCTACCCAAAGTCAGTTTTCAAAACCGGAACCCGCTGATTGAAGAAGAGTCTAGAACTCCAGGATTGAAGGACCCTGTAACATGTGGCACTTGAATGTGTAATGATTCCTTCTGGCCTTCTCCCAGAGGGACTTATGGCTATTTGCTTGGGTCATTGGGCATTGGGAAAAGGAAAATACCCAAACATTTTGAGGACCACTGGCCACAGACTCCCAGTTGACTTTGATGACCTGAGACCCAAAATGTAATCACGGTCCCTTGTTAGAATAGGAACATATAGGAGGTTCCTGGGGGCCTCAGTCGGTGGAATGTGAAACTCTTGATCTCGGCTTGTGGGTTCAAGCCCCATATTGGGTGTAGAGATTACTTAAAAATAAAATCTTTTTTAAAAAAGAAGAAGAATAGGAGCATCTAGGGGTCAGGTCATAAATGGCAATAAATGGAGTTCTGGCCAAAGTCCAGTTCGGAGTAGATGCATTGAGGTTTGTGTTACCCAGTGGACACTTCTCCGTCTCCCAAAGTGTATTGGTAATAGACATACCTGCAAAGTGGCCTAATCCCTGCAGTTCTTTTCATTATAGCCATCTGGATGGGCATGTAATGGTATCTCAATGTGGTTTTAATTTACTATTCCAGATTAGCTAATGATATTCAGCATCTTCATATGCTTGTGAGATATTTACATATCTTCTTTGGTGACATGCCTACTTTGCCCATATTTTAATTGGGTTGTTTGTTTACTCAGTTCAGTTCTTCATATATTCTAGACACAAGCCCTTATCACATACATGACGTACAAATAATTTTTCCCGCTGGCTTATCTTTCCATTTTCCTAATTGTGTCTTTCACAGAGCAAAGGTTTTTAGTTTTGATGAAGTTCAATGTTTTTTCCTTTTATGGATCATTCCTTCAGTATCATGGCTAAGAATTCTTTGCCTAACCCCAGGTCACCAAGATTGTCTCCAATGTTCTCTTCTAAAAGTTTTATGGTTTTACTTTATATGTTTATATCTACAAATTTATTTTACCACGAAATTCTGTTACATCATCCAAGAACTATACAATTAATTTTTATTGAGCTTAAATTCACATAAAATAAAGTTAACCATTTTAGAGTACACAGTTCAGGGGCACCTGGGTGGCTCAGTTGGTTAATTGTCCAACTCTTGATTTGGGTTCAGGTCATGGCCTCACGGTTTGGGAGTTCAAGCCCTGCACTGGGCTCTGTGCTGACAGCATGAAGCCTGCTTGGGATTCTCTCCCTCTCTCTCTCTCTGCTCCTTCCCTGCTCATTCTTTCTCACTCTCTCTCTCTCTCTCTCTCTCTCAATAAATAAATAAGCTTAAAAAATAAAGTATACAGTTCAGTGGCTTTTAGTATATTCACAATATTATGAAACCACCACCTCTATCTAGTTCCAAAACATTTCAGTTCTCCAAAAAGAGAGAAAGAAAAAGAAAAAACCTATACTGATTTTCCCCTCCCTGCAACCCCTAGCAACCACAACCATCTATCTGATTTCTGTTTCTATGGATTTACCTATCTTGACATTGCATAAAATAAAATCAAACAATACGTCTTCTGTTACTTAGCATGTTTTCAGGGTTCATCCATGTTGTAGCATGTGTCAGTATTTCATTCCTTTTAGGGCACCTGGCTGACTCCGTTGGTAGAGCATGCGACTCTTGATCATAGAGCTGTGAGTTCGAGCCCCATAGTGGGGGTAGGGTTTACTTAAAAAAAAAAAAAAAGGTAAAAAAATGTCATTTCTTTTTATGACTGAAAATACCCTGTCACTTATATATGCCACAATTTAGTTATCTATTCATCCATTGATGGATATTTGGGTTGTTTCCATCTTTTGGCTGTTAATGAGTAATGCTGCTATGAATACAGTATATATGTACAAATATTTGCTTGAGTACTCGTTTTCAATTCTTTTGAGTCAGCAGAAATGCTGGGTCATGTGGTAATTCTGTTTAACTTTTTGAAGAATAAACTGTTTTTCCACAGTGGCTGCACCATTTTACATTTGTACCAGCAAGGTATAAGAATTCCTTTTTCTCTGGTGCCTGGGTGGCTCATCTGACTTTGGCTCAGGTCATGATCTCACGCTTTGTGAGTTCAAGTCCCACATCAGGTGAGCTCCAGCCCTACTTTGGAGAAAACACGAGCCTTGCTTCTCCCTCCTTTTCTCTCTCTCTCTCTGCTCCTCATGATATTCTCTCTTTCTCTCTCTCTCTGCCCCTCGCTCATTTGCTCCCTCTCTCTCTTTATAAATAAACAAACAATCTTCATCCTAAGTGGGTGTGTAGTAGTATCTCATTGTGTTTTTCATTTACATTTTCCTAATGACTGATGATGTTGAACATCTTTTTCTGTCATTATTGGCAATTTGTTTGTCTTCTTGCCTTCTTTGGAGAAATATCTATTCATGTCCTCTGATGCACAAATGTTTTTAATGCCCCTATAATCAATTTTGACTTAACTTTTTAAAGCATTTTTTTAATGTTTGTTTATTTTTGAGAGAGAGAGAGACAGAGCACAAGCAGGCAAGGGGCAGAGAGAGAGAGGGAGACACAGAATTGGAAGCAGGTTCCAGGCTCTGAGCTGTCAGCACAGAGACCGACATGGGGCTCGAACTCACAAACTGTGAGATCATGGCCTGCAGTCAGATGCCAACTGAGCCACCCAGGTGCCTCAATTTTGACTTAATTTTTTTTTTTAACGTTTATTTATGTTTGAGACAGAGAGAGACAGAGCATGAACAGGGGAGGGGCGGAGAGAGAGGGAGACACAGAATCTGAAACAGGCTCCAGGCTCTGAACTGTCAGCACAGAGCCCGACATGGGGCTCGAACTCACGGACCGTGAGATCATGACCTGAGCCGAAGTCGGACGCTTAACTGACCGAGCCACCCAGGCGCCCCAGATTTTGACTTAATTTTTAAAAATAAGGCATGAGGGGGCACCTGGGTGGCTCGGTCAGCTAAGTGTCTGACTCTTGATTTTGGCTCAGGGCATGATTTCATGGTTCATGAGTTTGTGCCCCACATCAGGCTCCATCAGCCTGCTTGGGATTCTCTCTCTCCCTCCGTTTGTCCCTCCCCAGCTATCACACAATGCACTCTCTCTCACACACACACAAAATAAATTAAATACACAGATTTCTTAAAGTAAGGCACCAGGCAGGCACCTGGCCAGATCAGTTGGTGGAGATGTGACTCTTTATCTCTGGGTTGTGAGTTTGAGCCCCAAGTTGGGTGTAGAGATTACTCAAAAAAATTTTTTTAATTGTTTTTAATGTTTATTTTTGAGAGAGAGAAAGAGAGACTGAGACTGAGCAGGGGAGGAGCAGAGAGAGAGGGAGACACAGAATCTGAAGCAGATCCCAGCCTCTGACCTGTCAACACGGAACCTGACATGGGGCTCAAACTCATGGACCGCAAGATCACGACCTGAGCTGAAGTTGGACGCTTGACTGAGCCACCCAGACGCCCCTCAAAAATAAAATCTTTAGGGGCGCCTGGTGGCTCAATTAGTTGGGCATCTGACTTGATTTCAGCTTAGGGCATAATCTCATGGTTATGGGTTCTGCCCTGAGTTGGGCTCTGCATTGACAGTCTGGAGCCTGCTTGGGATTCTCTCTCCCCCTGTCTCTGCCCCTCCCAATTAGTCCCCTGGCTCTCTCTCAAAACAATTAATAAATAAGTAAACATTAATTTTTTTAATAAAATAGAATCTTTTAAAAAATCTTTAAAATAAAATAAGGCATGAAGTTTAAGTCAAAGTGGGTTTTCTGTTTGTTTATGGATTAGAATTGTTCCAATATTATTTGTTGAAAAGATTATCCTTCCTCCATTGCACCAATGTCAAAAATCAAATCTCCATGTTTCTGTGGATATATTTCTGAACTCTCTGTCCTATTTCATTGGTCTGCACATCTAAACATTCACCAATAGCACAATGTATTGATTACATTAGCTTTTTTTTTCTTTTAAGATTTTATTTTACGTAATCTCTACACCCAACATGGGGCTTGAACTCACAACACTGAGATCAAGAGTCACATGCTCTATCGACTGAGCCAGGCAGGCACCCCTTGATTACTTTAGTTTCTTTTTTTTTGGGGGGGGAAGGGATTTATTTATTTGGAGAGACAGAGCAAGGGAAGGGCAGAGAGAGAGAGAGAGAGGGAGAGAGAGAATCCCAAGCAGACTCTACGCTGTCAGCACAAAGCCCAACACAGGGCTCAATCTCATAAATGGTGAGATCATGACCTGAGCTGAAATCAAGAGTTGGACACCCCAAGATTACTTTAGCTTTAAAATAGGTTGTATAGGGGCACCTGGGTGGCTCAGTCAGTTAAACATTCGACTTTGGGTCAGGCCACCATCCTGCGGTTCGTGAGGTCAAGCCCTGAGTTGGGCTGTCTGCTGTAAGCACAGTGCCTGCTTCTTCAGATCCTCTGTCCCCCCCTCTCTCTCCCCACCCCCCTTCAAAATAAATAAACATTTTAAACAAACAAACAAACAAACAAACAATATGGGGCACCTGATTTTGGCTCAGGTCATCATCTCACAGTTTGTGAGATCGAGCCCTGCATCAGGCTCTGTGCTGACAGCATGGAGCCTGCTTGGGATTTTCTCTCTCCTCTCTCTGCCCCTCTCCTGCTCATGCTCACTCTCTCTCAAAATAAATAAATAAACTTTAAAAATAAATGACTAAATAAATAAGCAGGTTGTATAATTTCTTCAATTTCACTCTTCTTTTCCAAGATTATGTTAGCTATTTCAAAAAAAAAGATTTTTAGCTATTCCTAGCCTTTACATATCAATTTTATTTATTTTATTTTTTCAAAAGATTTTATTTTTAAGTAACCTCTATACCCAATGTGGGACTTGAATTCACAACCCCGAGATCAAGAGTCTCATGCTCCACCAACTGAGACAGTCAGGCACCCCTTTATATCAACTTCAGAATCATCTCATCTATGTCTACGAAAAACCTTAATGGGATTTTTGTTGGAATTGACTTTAATGGATTTAGGGAGAACTAACATCTTTACTGTGTTAAGCATGCCAGGTCATGAACATGGTATGTTTCCCCATTTTTAAAAAAACTTTATTTTTGAATAATCTCTACGCCTAATGTGGGGCTTGAACCTATAACCCTGAGATCAAGAGTCATGTGCTCTACCAACTGAGCAAGCCAGGCACTCTCCTCCATTTACTTAGATCTTCTTTGATGAGTTTCATCAGGGTGTAGTTTTCCTGGGCATGTGTTATTAGATTTATACCTAAGCATTTCATTTTTTCGTATTATAAATGGTATTAATTTCTTTGTATATTTTGGTTTCCACTTGTGCATTGCTAGCATATACAAATATGATTTCCTTTTGTGTATTGGCCTTGTATCCTGTGACCTTGCTAAATTTACTTATTAGTTTAAGGAGTTTTTTTGTCGAGACCTTGGGATTTTCTATGCAGACCGTCGCGTTATCTGATAATAGAAACAGTTTTATCTCCTCCTTTCCAAACTCTATGCCTTTGATTTCTTTTCTCTGCTAACCAAGATTCAATTTTGAGCCATTTTTAGTCACAACATTTCTGACACCAAATGTGTGAGTTTTTTCCACACCAACAATCTCTCTGACCAGCTGGGTGTCCTACATTTAATTCATTTCTGACACTAACTACCCAGAGTTAGCACAGACCACACAGGTTAAGGGCTAAGTCCCACAAGACTCTCTCGCCCTCCCCCTGGCCTCAGATATCAGTCACAAGTCCCAGGTTGCCATCTGCATTTCTGATAAACAAGCTTGTCAGTTTGTGTAACTTACTAGAATGGCTCACAGGATTCAGGGAAACACTTTACTTACTATCATCAAATTATTATTAAGAAGAATACTCAGAGGGGTGCCTGGGTGGCTCTGTTGGTTGAGCTCAGCTCTTGATTTCAGCTCAGGTCATGATCTCGTGGTTCGTGAGTTTGAGCCCCACATCAGGCTCTGTGCTGCCAGCGCAGAGCCTGCTTGGGATTCTCTCTCTCTGCTCCTACCCTGCTTGCTCTCTCTCTCAAAATAAATAAATGTAAAAAAAATTTTTTTAAAAAAATACTACTCAGAAACAGCCAAATGGAAGCAGTGCCTGAGGCAAGGTATGGCGGAAGGGTCTCAGAGCTTCGATGCCTTCTCTGGGTGTGCCACCTTCCTGGCACCTCAATGTTATCAGCATCCTGGAAGCTCTCTAAACTCTATCATTTTGGGGTTTTATGGAAATTTCATTATGTGGGCATAGTTGACTAAATCACTGGCAGCTGAGGGGCACCTGGCTGGCTCAGTCAGTTAAGCCTCAGACTCTTGTTGTAGCCTCAGGTCACCATCCTATGGTTTGTGGCATCGAGCCCCAAGTCGGGCTCTGCTCTGACAGTGCAGAGCCTACTTGGAATTCTCTCTCTCCCTCTCTCTCTCTCTCTGCCCCTCCCTGGCTTGCACGTGCTCGTGCGCACTCGCTTATTCTCTCTCTCTCAGTAAACAAACAAGCAAACAAACATTTTTAAAAACATCATTGGCAGTTGATGATTAACTTAACCTCCAGCCCCTTTCCCTTACCCAAAGGTTGGGGAGGAGGGAGTTGGAGGAAGAAGTAGGGCTGAAAGTTCCAACCACCTAATCATATCTTTGTCTTTCTGGTGGCCAGCATTCATCCTGAAGCTATCCAGAGGTCTGCTAAGAGTTGCCTCATTAGGGCAAAAGATGCTCTCATGTTTGCTAACAGGAAGTTCCCTGAGATTTAGGAGCTCCGTGTCAGGCACCGGGGACAAAGGCCAAATATATATTTCTCGCTGTATCACAGGTTACAAAACAACTCAAACTTCTTTCCTGGGGACTCCTTCTGGCGCTCTCACTCGCTTGCTCTAGGGAAAGCCAGTTGCCTTAGGAGCTGCCCAGTGGAGAGGTCCACATGGCAAAGAGCTATGGCAAGCCTCTAGTCAACACCCAGTGAGGAACTGAGACCCTCAGAAAAACAACCCTGATACAACAACTTGAGAAAGCTTAGAAGCAGACCCTTCAGCCACAGTCAAGTATTGGGTGAATACTCAACTTCTCTATCCCAAGACAAGCAGACGTGTGTGGTGATGACAGGGGTGGGGGCGCTGAAAGAGAATGATGTCAGTGGTGGGCCCTCAGGAGGGAACCACTGGCTTCACTAGCAGAGAGGGGTGACCTAGCCCCTGCTAGGGCTTCACTAGCAGAGAGAGGAGCTCCTTGCTTCACACTCAGCAAGGCAAGAAGGCTGGGACTTGGTCCTAGGCCATGCTCCACAGTGCGGGACCAGCATACCTGGTTGGGCTAACGGACTGGCGTGGTGCTCTTGGCGGATCAGGTGGTCGCAGTCTGGGTTCAAGGTCAGAACGGTCCTATGGCTCCAAGATGGCCCTGGAGGGACAGGAATCCTGGTGGGATTCATTGAACTGGGAAGTCAGAGAGCCACATCGTGGGTGGCCTGTCCACAGGCCCTGGTTGTTGTCAGGGCAGAATTCACAGGCAGAGGTTGACGAAGGTGCATGGGACCTGCAGGGGCCTACGGACTGGGCAGTGTCTTGGACCAATGGCTTGGAGCAGTAACTGGAATTAACGCAAATTCTGACATCCTGACCTTAGGGAGAAGGGGCCACAGGGGGGAGGATCAGAGCAGTGGCGGAGATGGGAGTCATTGGCCCTATGACTCACCAGCCTTCCACAGACAGCTGAGCTGATGTTTTTTTTTAATTTAAAAAAAATGGTTTTTTAAACGTTTTATTTATTTTTGAGAAAGAGACAGAGCACGAGCGGAGGAGGGACAGAAAGAGGGAGACACAGAATCCAAAGCAGGCTCCAGACTCTGAGCCGTCAGCACAGAGCCTGACACGGGACTCAAACTCATGAACCGTGAGATCATGACCTGAGCCAAAGTTGGACGCTTAACCAACTGAGCCACCCAGGCTCCCCTGATTCTGTTGTGTGTGTGTTTTTTTTTAAGATTCCATTTTTAAGTAATTTCTCCACCCAATGTGGGACTGGAACTCCCAACCCCAAGATCAAGAGTCACATGCTCTACCAACTGAGCCAGCCAGGAGCCCCATGAATTTTCCATTTTTATTTAACAAATACTCTTTTAAGACTAACTATGTATCAATAAGCACTTCAAACTCATTGACTTATTTAATCTTCACAGCAGCCCCCTGAGGGAGGGACGGTTATTCACTCCATTTTCCACGTGAGGATTCTAAAGCAATGGAGAGATTAAGTATCTTGCTCAAGGTTACTCAGGACAGGGATCCAAGTACTATCAGCCAGCCTCTGGAGTACTTGTACTTGATCACCAGGAGAGAAAATAATCACATTCCAAATTGGAAATCTCTATTATTTTTTCCTGATTTTGAAAGTAACTAAAGAGATACGAAAATATTTGAACAAGGGGTGCCTGGGTGGCTCAGTCAGTTAGGCATCTCACTCTTGGTTTCAGCTCAAGTCATGATATCATGGTTCATGGGTTTGAGCCCGCTTGATCTCAGACCCCGCTTGTGTCAGCTCTGTGCTGACAGCTCAGAGTCTGCTTGGGATTCTGTCTGTCTCTCCCTCTCTCCCGCCCCTCCCCTGCTCTCTTTCTCTCTCTCCCTCTCTCTCAAAATAAATAAACTTTTAAAAATATTTGAACAACATAAAAGGGTATACACAGAAATAGAAAATTAGCCTATGCTATGAATAGAGATGTGGACGTAGAGTCTACATATAGTTTTTAGCACTATGGTTCATAAAGAGCTCTTTGGAGATTAAATCAACATGTCATAATGATGACAGCCAGGCCAGTGTGTCACGAGCCCAGGAAGTGGGGGAAGAAGAGTCTGGAAGTGGTGTTGAGTAGCCTGCGGGGCCCTAGAATGGAAAGCAGCGAAGGGCATATGGCGGGGCTCTGAGGACACCCACGGGAAGGAGGCACTGCACTTGCAAATATTCCAGTCCAGTGCTGGGCCTTTAGGGGTGCAGCCTCCCCCTCAGCCGTGGGCACAGCTGGGCCTCGAACTGGCAGGATGCAGGGGACATCCAGCCCAGGGAGATCTGCCCCCTGTCCCCCCTGCTCCCTGCCTGCTGCCTGGGTCTGGGGTTGGCAGGAGAGAGCTCAATTATCAGGATCCCCACCCAGCTTCCCCTAATGAGCCCCAAAGGAGCTCCAGCTGTCAATCAGCAGTCTCCCAGCACGACCTTCGCATTAGGAACAGGCTATGGACACAGACGCCGGCACAGCAGCAGCAGGTCTGTCCAGAAGGGCGGTGACTAAGGACGTGGCAACGTCGTGGAGGGGCCAGCGCCCGTCCCCACCTCCAGAGATGAGGATCCTGGGCTCTGAGGAGAGCTAGGGTCCCTGAAAAATCAGAATGTTTTCCTTCCCTGACACTTCCAAGGTGACCGCGACTGCTTTCCTCCTCAGGTCCCTGCGGAGTGTGAGGTTTCTGTGGGAGAGTGTGGAGCTTGCGGCCTAGGGAGGTAGTGCTCTCGCAGGGACTGCGAGAGCAGGAAGAGCAGATAGGCCCAGGGAGGACGTCAGGATGCGTGAAGCCGCAGGCAGAGAGGCTGGGGAGAGCCAGGGCAGCGTGGGTCTCGGGAGCCGCTGGAGATGCCACGACCC
Organism: Panthera uncia; assembly: GCF_023721935.1. Lineage (NCBI taxonomy): Eukaryota > Metazoa > Chordata > Mammalia > Carnivora > Felidae > Panthera > Panthera uncia. Next base: position 529,474 of record NW_026057579.1, read on the forward strand.
GCTGTCCGTCAGCCCTGCTGGCTTGGGGAACCTGCTGCCCAGGGCTATGCATCGAACCACGACGTCTGGGTCTGGAGTGCCTTGCTCAGGTGCTCTTGGTGTCGGGAAGGGTATTAGGTTCTGCGGCCCACATTCAAGGAGGGACACAGGAACGCTTGTGGGCGGGATCACTAAGGGCCTCTTTAGAAGCTGCTGCCCACAGTCCACGTTCGCCCCCACCCCCCAAATTCACGTCCGGATCTCATGCAAAATACATTCACTCTTTTTTCCAAGGTCCCCCAAAGTCTTTTTCCATTACAGCATCAGCTCAAAGTCCAGAATTTCATCTCCCGGGTCATGATCAGGTATAGATGAAGCTCCTCAGGTGCACTTCCCGTACTCAGCCGTGGTCCTGCTCTGGGAATTTGTGCAACGAAAGAGGAAAGATATTTGCCCCCCCGCCCCCACATGCGGTGGACACAGACGGGCTAGCTGCTGTAGACGTCCCTGTTGAAAAAGCAAAACAATGAGAGACAAAGGAAATCACTGGTACAGGGAAATCCTGAAATTGGGGCGCCTGGGTGGCTCAGTCAGTCAAGCCTCCGACTTCAGCTCAGGTCATGATCTCGCGGTTCATGAGTTTGAGCCCCGCGTGGGGCTCTGTGCTGACAGCTCAGAGCCTGAAGCCTGCTTTGGAATCTGGGTCTCCCTCTCTCTCTCTGCCCCACCCCCACTCGTGCGCGCGCGCGCGTGTGTGTGTGTGTGTGTGTGTGTGTGTGTGCGCGCGCGCGCATACTCTCTGTCTCTCTCAAAAATAAACATTAAAAAAAAGTGCATGTGAATCTACAATTGTCTCGAAAAGTGAAGGAAAAAAAAACTTAATGAAAAGGTTAAATAGATTACACAAAGATGAAGAGGAAAATGATCCAGAATGGCAAGACAGGGAGGCAAGGAGATAGAAAATATGAAGAGAAGGTTACAAAACAAGAAAGGTAGAATGGGAAGGTCCAGCATATGTCCATCAGAACTCCAGAAGGAGAGGCTAGAGAGGATGGAAGGGTGATATCGTTGAATGGCTAAGAGACTTCTATGTACTGAAACAGACCAGATTCGCAGCTGCAGGAAATAAGACAAATAAAAAGAAGCCAACATCTGGACGCAGTGCAGTGAATTGCGGAGCTGCTGACATAGAGCTTATCTAAGAGTATCTTTTTAAAAGACCACAGAAAATGGTCAGGTCACCTACAAAGAAACTACAATTAGATAGTCAGTAGATTTCTCATAGCAATTATGGAAACCAGAAGGTGGCAAAATATCTTTTTCTTAAAAATATAAGTGCTTGTCACTTTTTTCGTTTCTTTTTTTCAAAATAGATTTTCTTTTTAGAGCAGCTTTAGGTTCACAACAAAACCAAACAGACAGTACAGAGTTCCCATGTATTCCACATGAGCCCAGGGTGGTGCATTTGTTACAACTGACAACCCTGAAAGGACACGTCATTGTCACCAAGAGTCCAAGTTTACATTAGCGGTCGCTCTTGGTGTTGAACATTCTATGGGTTTTGACAAATGTACAATGACATGTGTCCACCATTGTAGGTTACAGAGTTGTTTCATTGCCCTAAAAATCCTCTGCTCCGCCTGTTCATCTCTCCCTCTCCCAATCCGTAGCAACCACTGATCCTTTTCCTGTCTCCATAGCTTTCTTTGCCTTTTCCCGAATGTCAGATAGTGAGAATCATACAGTATACGGCCTTTTCAGATTGGCTTCTTTCTCTTAGTAATAAGCATTTAAGAGTCCCCTATGTCTTTTCATGGCTTGATAGCTCATTTCTTTTTAGTGCTGAATAATATTCTACTGTCTGGATGTACCACTGTTTATTTATCCTGTTGGTTGCTTCCTGGTTTGGGCATCTTGGTTGTGTCCCAGCTTGGGCAATTATGAATAAAACTGTTATAAACATCTTTGTTCAGGTTCTTGTGTTGACATAAGTTTTGAATTCATTTGGGTAAATACCAAGGAATTCAATTGCTAGATTAATATCTTTTTGTAAGTAGCTTTACTGAAATATAGTTCACATGCCATATGATTCACCCATTTAAAGTACACAATTTGAGGGGCACCTGGGTGGCTCTCTCGGTTAACTGTCTGACTTTGGCTCATGTCATGATCGCACAGTTTGTGAGTTTAAGCCCCACATCAGGCTTTGCACTGAGCGTACAGAGCCTGCTTGGGATTCTCTCTCTGTCCCTCTCCCTCTCCCTCTGCCCCTTCCCCACTCAAAATAAATAAAACAAACAAAAAAAAAGTACGTACACAATTCAATGTTTTTAGTATAGTCATGGGGTTGTACAGTTATTAGTACAATCAACCTTAGGACATTTTTATCCCGCCTAAAAGGAATCCCACATCCACTAGCTGTCACTTCCCAGTCTCTCCTCTCTTCCTCCAGCCCCAAACAATTACCAGTCTGCTTTCTGTCTCTACAGATTTCCCTGTTCTGAATAGTTGATATAAATGGAATCACACTATATGTGGTCTTTGAGTCTAAGCTCTTTCAGTTAGCCTGCTTTCATGTTGTATGGATCAATAGTTTCTTTCTTTCTTTCTTTCTTTCTTTCTTTCTGCTGAATAGCATTCCATTGTATGGATATATCACATTTTGTTTATCCATTCATCAGTTGATGAACATTTAAGCTGTTTCCACTTTTTGGCTGTTATGAATAATGGTACTATAAACATTCGCATAAAAGTTTGTGTGTGTACATTTCTGTTGAAATAGATATTTAGGGATGGAATTGCCAGACCATATGATAACTCTATGTCAACATTTTTAAAATTTTTTAAAAATTATTTTTCTTTATTTTTGAGAGGCAGAGAGAGACAGAGCGCGTGTGGGGGAGGGACAGAGAGAGAGGGAAACACAGAATCCGAAGCAGGCTCCAGGCTCCAAGCTATCAGCACAGAGCCCAATGCAGGGCTCAAACTCACGGACTGTGAGATCATGACCTGAGCCGAAGTCGAGCGCTCAACTGACTGAGCCACCCGGGCGCCCCCTATGTCAAAATTTTTGATGAACAGCCATGCTGTTCTCCAAAATAGCTGCACTATTTTACATCCCCATCAATAATAAGTGAGGGTTCCAATTACTCCAAATCCTTGCTGACACTTGTTATTGCCCATCTATTTCATTATAACCATTTTAGTGGATTTGAAGTGGTATCTCTTTGTGATTTTGATTTGCATTTCCTTAATGATTGATGATACTGAACATCTTCTCACATGTTTATTTAAAATGATCTCTTTAAAGGGCCAAGAGGAAAAGAAATACCTTCTTTTCAAGAAGAAGGAGGAAATCAACAGCTTCAGAGAAACAAAATGGGGAAAATGGTAAAGAGTAGACACATACAAAGGATGCCGTCGTGGGGTCAGAATCCTTCAGAACAGAGCCTGTGTTGGGGTTCTCCTGCAAGCGATTTACTGAGATAGTACTCTAAGGAGACACCTTAGGAAGGAAGTGAGGGAAGCAAGAGTCAGCTGAAGTCCACCAACAGACTAATCCCACGGGGAGCTCTGGAGCACAAATGGCCCTTCCGAGTTGTCCCACTCTGATGCAAGGGGGCTGGCCTTATGTCCCAGCCCTCCCATCATTGGCTAGTAGTCATTGGCACTCCGCCCTCAAGGCAGGGCTGTGAGGTTTGGGCAGACCACACTCACTGCAGCTACAGGAGTGGGCGCACCAACCCAGGGAGAGAGATCTGGGTGGGGTACTGACAGTGTCTCCTCCTGTACTTCAGGAAGAAGAAAACGGAAACGCAAAAAGAAATAGCGAAGAAATCTGTAAATATATAGGAAATCTGAATATGTACTGTATATTATAATTAATTATCATAATGCGTGATTTGTAGAGTTAACCACAAAACTAAAATACTGGACAAATACACAAGATCCTTGGATTTTTTTCAAAAAGAGTGTTAAGATACTATCTCCACACTTCCTTATGTATACCTGGCTACTAAAAGAATGTAAAAGTGTATATGAATTCCCTACTAGCAGAAGGAAAAGATGGCAAAACAAAATTAAAATGTCATTGTTTTAAAAGCCCCAAAAAGGGGCGCCTGCGTGGCTCAACTGGTTGATCCTCTGACTTCAGCTCATGGCTAGTGGATTCAAGGCCTGCATCCGGCTCTGTGCTGGCTGTGCAGAGCCTGCTTGGGATTCCCTCTCTCCCTCCTTCTCTGCCCCTCCCCGTCTTGCGCTCACTCTCTCTCAAAAGAAAATAAACTTCAAAAATAAAGAGGACTACACCATAAAATGTTAAAATCATATCATAAAAGAAAAAAGCAAAAGGCAAAAAAAGAAAAAATGATATTTTATTTTTATTAATGGTATTTTATTTTATTTTATTTGTGTCTCTGATTTCTAGTGAGACATTTTTCATAGATCTGTGGACTGTTCATGATTCCTGTTTATATCTTTTGTCCATTTCTTTTTAGATTCAGCCCCCCTCCCTCATTGATGAGTAAGAAAGAATTCTTTACATATTCTCCCCACAAATCTTTTATTGGCACGTGTGCTGCAAATGTGTGCTCCTTCCTTCCTGATATTCAACCAAACAAAGATGCTGTTGGGTCAAACCTTCTTCTTTTTTAAGTCACCTCTACACCCAACATGAGGCTCAAACTCATGACCCTGAGATCAAGAGTCGCATGCTTCACCGACTGAGCCAGCTAGGTGCCCCGGGGTCCAACATTTTTGGAATTTACCTTTGGACGCAATGATTTTTTCTTTCTTTTGATTCAGTAATACACACATATAACTTAAAAAGTCAAACAAGGGGCGCCTGGGTGGCGCAGTCGGTTGGGCGTCCGACTTCAGCCAGGTCACGATCTCGCGGTCTGTGAGTTCGAGCCCCGCGTCAGGCTCTGGGCTGATGGCTCGGAGCCTGTTTCCGATTCTGTGTCTCCCTCTCTCTCTGCCCCTCCCCCGTTCATGTTCTGTCTCTCTCTGTCCCAAAAATAAATAAAAAACGTTGAAAAAAAAATTAAAAAAAAAAAAAAGTCAAACAATGGCTAAAAGTCTAAGAAAATCATGAGTCTCCTGGTTCTTCCCTTCTCTCCCCTTTTCTTCCTGCCCCAACTCCCTAGCAGCAACCGCTTTCAATTATTCTCATTTTCTCTTAGCATTTACCTCTATATTTTTAGATAACATGTATGTTCTGTTAACTCTTGATAATCAGTTTTACTTATTATCCCTTCAGTCTTCACTGACTTTCACTTTCTCCCTTCACTTTCTCCCATTGTGGCAGAAAGGGGCGTTAGCTCTCAAACTTACACTTCCCTCCTTCCTATGTCCTTTTGTTTTCTTACGTTTATTTATTTATTTTCAGAGAGAGAAAGAGAGAGCACGCAAGGGCAAGAGAGAATCACAAGAAGGCTCCGTGCTGTCCATGCAAAGCACAATGTGGGTCTCAGTCTCAGGAAGCGTGAGGTCATGACCTGAGCTGAAATCAAGAATCAGATGCTTAAGCGACTGAGCCTCCCAAGCACCCCTTCCCTTAGCTTTCAAATGTATCACGCTTTTGGGGCGCCTGGGTGGCTCAGTCGGTAAAGTATCTGACTTCGGCTCAGATCATGATGATTCGTGAGTTTGAGCCCCGGGTCGGGCTCTGTGCTGACAGCTCAGAGCCTGGAGCCTGCTTCGGATTCAGTGTCTCCCTCTCTCTCTGCCCCTCCCCCGCTCACAGTCTGTGTCTCTCTCTCTCTCTCTCAAGAATAAATAAAAAACATTAAAAAAATTAAAAATAAATAAACAAATAAATAAATAAATGTATCACACTTTTGCAGGGCGCCTGGGTGGCTCAGCCGGTTAAGCATCCAACTTCAGCTCAGGTCATGATCTTGTGGTTTGTGGGTTAGAGCCCTGCATCCAGCTCTGTGCTGACAGCTGGGAGCCTGGTGCCTGTTTCGAATTCTGTGTCTTCCTCTCTCTCTGTCCTTCCCCTGCTCGTGCTCTGTCTCTCTGTCTCTGCCTCTCAAAAATAAATAAACATTAAATATTTTTTAATGTATCACAGTTTTTGGTGAAATAGATAATCGGTGTTTCCATTATTATACCTATGAAATACTGTTCACAACTAAGCCAGGTGAAGTATTTGGATTACATTTCCTTTCTTTCTTTTTTCCTTTTTTCTTTCTTCTTTTTTTGATTACTTTTTTAAAATTACATTTAATTTCTAACATTATTTTTTGTGTTTGCCTCATTCTTTTTTTTTTAATTTATTTTTCTTTTTTTGGGGACTCTTGATTTCGGCTTAGGTCAGGATCTCACGGTTCATGAGATCGAGCCCTACATTCGGGCTCTATGCTGACAGCATGGAGCCTGCTTGGGATTCTCTCTCTCCTTCTCTCTCTGCCCCTCCCAAATGTTTATTTACTATAAACATTTACAACTAAAATAGAATTTATATTTAATGTTTTTTTAAAAAATTTTATTTTTAAGTGATCTCTACACCCATCATGGGGCTTGAACTCACAACCCCAAGATCAAGAGTCGCAACCCTCCATCAACTGAACCAGCCAGCTGCCCCTGCCTCATTCTTATTTGTTTAGCTTTCTCCAAGTCTCTGGCCAAGGTTTCCCCTACATTCCCACAGCTCCATATAATGCCTCTTGTTATGATTTTCCATAGGTTCAAATATATCCCGTCCATTGTTTTCCTGAAGACATCCATCTAGATTTCTCCGTCCTTTGTCCCTTTGCTCCGATCTGAACTGGTTGGTTTCTCGGTCTGATACACAATAGCCTTCTGAGAAAGGACACATTGTTTTGTGTGTTTATTTGCCGTTTGGTTCATTTTTTACTTTGAAAATCTGAAAATGTCTTTAGGTATACCTAACTGATAGTGTGGCTAAGCCAAGATTTGGGGTTAAAAGTCACCGTCGCTTAGAATTTTGTTTACTTTTCAATGTTGCCATTCCTTTTAAAATTAAGTACCATCCTATCTTATTTGAATAAATGTAGCATCTTATCTCTCTGAGAGTATTAATTATAATGTTTTTGACGTTTTCTTTTGTTCATCCATCTTGAACTTAGAAGTCTCCCCCTGTCCCGCACCACCCCCGACCCCGTGCCCATTGAAACTAAATTCTAAATAGGCATATTCTGTTGCTATTTAGCCTCGGGTCACCACAGTGGATGCACCTGAAATGATCCTCAGGCTTTAGTCCCTTGAGGAGTTTCTAGAAACTGCACATACTCTCCCTCACACCCAGATGTGTTGATACAGTGGGTCTGGGGCAGGGCTCAGGAATGTAAGCCCTCCAAGGCATTCTCACCTGAGTGTCTCCCCCTGGAAGGAATCATGCCTCTGGACATCTTGGGAATTAAGTCAGATTAGAGCTCTGGTCTATCTCAGACTTTGGAATTCACCCATCTGGGCCTCAGTTTCCTAGTCTTCAAAGCAGAGATAATATCTAGTCACCTTCCTCACCCCGTGTTATGGGGACTAATTGAGATGATGTTCAAGGAAATCTCTGTAAACCACTCAGACCTCTCGATACATCAGTACTGGGAAGATCTGTCTGCATTAGCAGGCTGAGGTCTGTGTGTGAGTCCCGCAGTGTACCATGTGACTGACGCTCTTTGGCTTCCAGGCCTCCGACAGTGAACTGCAGAGTTTGGACTGTCTGCCCGTCAGAATCACCCGCGGACGGCAGTGTCCACCTCCGGAGATTTTTGGATCTAGTAGGTCTGCAGTAGGGCCTGAGCATCCGTTTGTTTCAAGACGCTTCCGGAATGAGTCTTATGTGCAGACTAGGCTGAACCACAGGCTAGGTGATCTGGAAGGCCTCTGTCAATTCTAAAAATAATCCAAGGCCTGCTGGGGTTTGCCAGGCCAGAAACACAGATGGTGGTACCGGATGGGCTGGGGCGAGCACAGCAGTTTTTGGCTCCTTCATCTCTGCTCAACTCCGGCAGGACCCTCTCCCGGGCCAGCCGGGCCCTCGATTCACCGTGGCTAGAGCAGCTCAAGCTGCAAGGGGTCACAGCTGTGCACCTGGCAGGCAGCCCCGAGACACTGATCCTAGCAGCCTGCTGAGACTCCGGGCAGGCAGCTGCGGCTGGGGTGGGGGGCAGCTGCCTGGGGGGCCGGCTTAGTGCTGAAAAGTTTGCAAACCTTGGGGAGTGAGGACTTCCAGCTGGGAGGTGCATTTTAAAAAACACATTTTTGAAAGTTTTTTGAATGCATTAAAGTAACACATGATCAATGTAAAATACTTCAAAAATATAGAACAAGGTAAGGGAAACCCCACCCCCCACACACAGCCAAAACTCACACAAAGTATTACTATCCAGCTATAATCACTGTTAACATTTTGGAATATTTCCCAATGTCCATACATGTCATGACCCTGACAGTGATGTGTTGAGTGTTTACTCCAGGGCAGGCACAAGCTGAACTGTGGGTGGGTTGCCCCAGGAGGTCTCCACAGGACACAAGGAGGGAGGTACTCCCATGACTCCTTTCTTACAGATGCAGAAACCAACAACAAACCTGCCCAAGGTCAACTCTAGAAGGTGCTAGACTTCAAGCCCAAGTCTCACTGGCCTCAGCACTCTACCACTCACTTCTCCTCCTCCTCCTCCTCCTCCTCCTCCTTCTCCTCCTCCTCCTCCTTCTCCTCCTCCTTCCCCTCCCCCCTCCTCCTTCTTCTCCTTCTTCTTCTTCTCCTTTTAAGTTTATTAATTTATTTTTGATAGACAGAGAAGGCAGGGAGAGAGGGCGAGAGAGAGAGAGAGAGAGAGAGAGAGAATTTTAACTAGGCTCTGCACTGTCAGCACAGACCCCAATTGGGGCTTGAACTCAGGGACTATCAGACCATCACCTGAGCCAAAGTCTGACACTTAACTGACTGAGCCACCCAGGGGCCCCATCTTTTTTTTTTTTTTTTAATGTTTATTTACTTGGAGACAGAGAGAGAAAGCAGGGGAAAGGGGGAGAGAGAGAGAGAGAGGGAGAGAGAGAATCCCAAGCAGCCTCCACACTGTCAGTGCAGAGCCCGATGTGAGGCTCATTCTCAAGAACTGTGAGGTCATGACTTGAGCCAAAATCAAGAGTCCATCACTTAACTTCCTGAGCCACGCAGGCATTCTCTACCACTCACTTTTACCACTGCTAAAGTCGATATGACACACATTTAAAGTATTGTCCTCCCTTGGGGCACCTGGGTGGCTCAGTTGGTTGGGTGTCCGACTTCAGCTCAGGTCATGATTTCATGGTTCGTGGGTTCAAGCCCCGCATTGGGCTCTGTGCTGACAGCTCAGAGCCTGGAGTCTGTTTCAGATTCTGTGTTTCCCTCTCTCTCTCTGCCCTCCCCCACTTGCGCTCTGTCTCCCTCTGTCTCAAAAATGAATAAACATTAAAAAAAAATGTTTTTTTAATTACGTAAAGTATTGTCCTTCAAAAAAGAGTTGTGTCCTCTTTCCCCTTAAAATCTCCCGGGCTTTCCCCAGCATCATTAAAATGCTTTAGATTCACTAGTAATCAAAGAAAAGCAAATCAGAGGAAGATGCCATTTTTCACATAACATATTGACAATACTTAAAAATATTACACACATGCATAGGAGGAGTTTTTAAATGTTCAAATGCCTTGATGCAGTAATCCCGTTTCTAGAACCGTGTCCTAAGGAAATAGAGAGGGAGGGGAAGGTTTATTTACAAAACCACCCATTGCAGCATTATTTAGAGCTGTGAAAAATGCTATGGAAAATTTCAATGTATAACATGCAGAGTTCAGAAAATTATGCTGGCACTAAAAATTATAGCATAAAGTATATTTCATGGTACATGAACGAAGTAGGGTATGATCCTGATTTGTCAAGTTTGCAAAATAAATCCGTATAAATTAAACCAAAAAATTCAGCGCTTCTTGTTACCCAGTAATATATAAAGGTGGAGGACAGAGTCTCTCCAAATGCATGGGGTACATTTACGATGGGCTGACTTCAAATGTAAGTATACGGGGTGCCTGCCTGGCTTAGTCGGTAGATCTTGGGGTTGTGAGTTCAAGCCCCATGTGGGCATAGAGCTTACGTTAAAAGATATATATGGGTTTATGGCATACTCCCAATTCCCTTTGCAGGGAGTGGGCCCTGACAAACTGCGCAGAAATCGGCAGCTAAGCAAGTTCAAGGACAGACCTGTGTGAGGGCCAGAAGGGACCTGCCCAAGTAAGATCATGACTCAGGGCAAAAAAACAAAAAACAAAAAACAAAACAAAACCTGGTTTCAAACACGTGCCCCAAAACCACAGTGCCAGGGACAGAGACTTTAAATTACAGGTGCCAATCTGCAAGCAAGTTGCTTCTCCCACAGGTAACCGTGAGGTGCGGCTGCCTGGAGAGTGGCAGAAGGCTGTGTTTATTTAATGATGGTTAATGACACTCTTGAGCAATGCTGGAGAGACCAGGGTTTGCACATACGAATAGGAACAGCCTAGAAGAACAGTCCAATAATTGTATTTCTGAGTGGTGGGATTCATCGATAATTTCTATACTCTTTATATTTCTGTATTTCCTAAATTTTTTACTCTGAATATTAAATAATAGTTTTAAAAATTTAATAATAGTTTTAACATTTTTACATATTAAATAATATTTTAAAAATTGTCTTAAGGAAAATTCAAATACAGCAAATGTAAAGAGACTAGTAGGGCACCTGGCTGGCTCAGTCGGTTAAGCATCCGGCTTCAGCTCAGGTCATGACCTCGCGGTTCATGGGTTTGAGCCCCGCATTGGACTCTGTGCTGAAAGCTCAGAGCCTGGATCCTGCTTCGGATTCTGTCTCCATCTCTCTCTGCCCCTTCCCCGCTCGCGTTCTGTCCCTCTCTCTCTTAAATGTAAGCAAAACATTAAAAATTAATGTAAATTAATGAAAATGAAACTTCATGTGTCCATAACTTAGTTTCAACGTTTCTCAACATTCTGCCAATCTTATTTCATCTATCCATACCCCAACTTTGTTTGTTTGTTTTCTGGAGTATTTTAAAGGAAATTCCAATTGTCCCATCTTAGGCCAGTGGAAGCCCCTTCAGGGTGTTCCCTGTGCCCTTTTGAAATGACTCCATTTGAGGCACCTGGGTGGCTCAGTCGGTTGGGTGTCTGACTTCGGCTCAGGTCGTGATCTCACGGTTTGTGAGTTCGAGCTCTGTGCTGACAGTTCAGAGCCTGGAGCCTACTTTGGATTCTGTGTCTCCCTCTCTCTCTGCCCCTCCCCTGCTCATGCTCTGTCTCTCTCTCTCTTAAAATGAAATGACTCCATTTGTCTTTTATAGCTTCTGTGCTTTTTGATACAATATGATGTCGCTGCATGTGATGGATTGGTTTTTAAATGGTCACAAATTCCTTTCATTACTGTATGCATGCCCCTTTGCAATATGGCTGCAGCTTCTCCCATCAAGCTGGGACTTCTTTTTGAGATGATGAAAATGTTCCAAAATTGACTGTGGCGATAGTCACACTTATCTGTAAATGTACTAATAGCCACTGAATTGAACACTTGCAATTGTATGTGAAATACATTTCAATAAAGCTGTTTAAAAATTTTGTGTAGGGGCACCTGGCTGGCTCAGTGGGCAGAAGCTGATCTTGGGATTGTAAATTCAAGCCCCACGTTGGGTGTAGAGATTACTTAAAAATAAAATCTTTAGGGGCTCCTGGGTGGCTCAGTTGGTTAAGCGTCCAACTTCGACTCAGGTCATGATCTCATGGCTTGTGGATTCGAGCCCCATGTTGGGCTCTGTGCTGACAGCACGGAGCCTGGAGCCTGCTTCAGATTCTGTGTCTCCCTCTCTCCTGCCTCTCCCTGGCTCGTGCTCTGTCTCTCTGTCTCTCAAAAACAAATAAACATTAAAATTTTTTTTACTAAAATCTTTAAAAAAATAAATAAAAATAAAAATTTTGTGTAAAGAAATCAATTACATTAAGCTAAGCTTAACTATTTTTTTTTTTACTATTTTTTTAAGGAAGTTTGGCTAAAAAGTCATTATTAGTTTTCAATAGGGGAAAAAACACACATATTGCACATCACATCTCACTAACATCTTCTATAGTAGAAATTTGTAATGAGACTAGATCTTCTTGGATGATGTAAAATATCCAAGTAAGAATTCTTTTTTAAGTTTATTTATTTTGAGATATTTTATTTATTTATTTTGAGATATAGGGGAGGGGTGGGGCAGAGGGTAAGGAGGAGGTGCAGAGAGAGAAAGGGAGAGAGAGAATCCCATGCAGTCTCCACACTGTCAGTGCAGAGCCTGACGCAGGGCTCTCTCCTATCTCAAGATATGATCACATGGGGGTTAATTAAGGCTTCAGGAGGTAAAATTTGAGGGGACACAAATAGCCATAGAGTTTCTCACTGCTCTTTACATCTATGCAGTATTTGATTGCATGAATGTAACATTTAACCAGTTCCTTACTGATGGACTTTTGTATTATGTACAGTCTTTTTTATTACAAATAGTGTACAAAATGCTCCTTGTTTGTATGTTAGATCGTAGTCTTACCTGTGAGTCTTTGGGATAGATTTCCTAGAAGTAGGATTGTTAAATCAAAGGATAAATGCATAGTTAATTTTGCTAGATATTGCCAAATTGCTTCCATAAAGATTGTATCACTCTGCATTCCATGAGAAACATATAAGAGAGCCCAACTCCCCCCATCTCACCATCAGAGTATGTTGTCAAACTTTTGGATTTTTGCCAATCTGATAGGAAAGAAATGTTATTTCAGAGTAATTTTAATATGCACTTCCTTTATTATAAAAAAGATTGAGCATCTTTGCCATTTGCATTTCTTTTCCTATCTATGTTCATATATTGATCTCATTTTAAAAATCAGGAATACTTCACATCATACATTAAGAGCATTAGCCATTTGTGATATAAATTATAAATACTTTTTCCCAGTTCATCAATTTGCTTTTTGAAAATTTACGTTCTCTCTCTTTCTCCCTGCAAAAGCATATTTATATCTACATAGTAAAGTTTATTAACCTTTTCTTCTGTTTCTTCTGATCTATCATATTATTGTTTCCCCCACTCCCAAGTTATAAGGAAATGCACTCCAGTTTCTTTCTAGTATTTATACGTTTTCATTTTTCATATTTATTTGTTTATTTCTTAAATGTTGATTTATTTTTGAGAGGGGGGTAAGAGAGAGAGGGGGACAGAGGATCTGAGGCAGACTCTGCAGTGACAGCAGCGAGCCCAATGGGGGGCTCGAACTCACGAACTGTGAGATCATGACTGACACTAACCCACTGAGCCACCCACGTGTCCTCATGTTTCACATTTAGATCTCCTACTCATTTATTATTTATTCCAATGCATGAGAATAATGGATCTCATGTTATCTTTTTCCATATGGGTACACAGTTGTCTCAACACCATTTATTTAAAAGTTTGTCTTTTCCCCCACTGATTTGAGATACATCCTTTGTTGCATGCCAAATTTCCTTTTGCACTTAGGTCTATTTCTGGATTTTTTCTCTCTCTCTTTCTCTCTTTTTTTAAGTAGGCTCCACGCCCAATGTGGGGCTTGAACTCACGACCCCAAGAGGGAGAGTCACATGCTCCACTTACTGAGCCAGCCAGGCGTCCCTATTTCTGGATTTTCTATTCAATTCCATCCATCTGTCCTTCTGTCTGTTCACGTGTCACTTCTATACTGTTTTAGTCATACAGACTTTAATGTTTTAATTTCTTGGAGGCTAGCCTCTCCATGTTTCTATTCCTTGTTTATTCTTCTATAACATATTTATATTATAAACTTGTTCGGTTCTATGAAAACGAAAAAGCAAAACCCGATGGTAATTTCCATTGAAATCATGACTAATGCATCACATACATTAGAGAGAATTGACATCTTTATGATAATAAGCCCTTCTATTCAAGAGCATGGTACATCTTTCCATTTGTTCAAGTCCACTTTTGTATCTTTTATGTATGTTTTGTAGTTTTCACCAATATAGCATTTGGACATTTCTTTTAGGTCTGCACAAGATATTTTATTTTATTTTTGCTACTTTATTTTTATTTGTTTAAATGTTTATTCACTTTGAGAGAGAGAGAGAGAGAGAGAGTGTGCGTAAGCATGAGTGGGGGAGGGGCAGAGAGAGGGAGAGAGAGAATCCCAGGCAGGCTCCACACTGTCAGTAGAGAGCCCAACTTGGGGCTGGAACTCATGAGCTATGAGATCATGACCTAAGCTGAAATTAAGAGTCGAATGCTTAACCAACTGAGCCACCCAGGCTCCCCTTGCTACTTTGTTTTTCAAGATTAAAAAAAAAATTTTTTTTTTTTTTTAAAGTACACTCTGTGCCCAGCATGGGGCTTGACCTCACCACCCAGGAGATCAAGAATCACATGCTTTACCGACTGAGCCAGCCAGACACCCCTTTGCTATTTTAAATGAATCTTCTCTTTCATTATATTTTCTAATTGTTTAGTGTTTGTGTATATGAAGGTTGTTGATTTCTAATGTTGATTTTATATCATGTTACTTTACTAAATTTTCTTATTGTTATGATTATTTTCCTTTCAACTCTTTTGGATGTTCCACCTGAATAATTATATTATCTGCAAACAGAGATAGGTTTTTGCTTTTTTGTTTGTTTGTTGTTTGTTTTGTTTTGTGTTTTTGCTGTGAAAAGCCTTATTGTTTCCACTTGGTGCATGGCTTGGGTGGGGGCTCCAAGGTGGTTGAAAGCCTCTTGGTGGCTGCAGGGGAAAGGTCAGGCAGAAGCCCAGACAACAGGGGAGTGCCAGAGGGACCCCTTCAAAGTCTGCCAGGCTATGCACACTGTTAGTCTTACTTGAGGGATGAACCTTTATTTTTTAATGCTTATTTATTTTTGAGAGAGAGAGACAGAGTATAAGCTCTGGAGGGGCACAGAGAGAGGGAGACACAGAATCTGAAGAAGGCTCCAGGCACTGAGCTGTCAGCACAGAGCCCAATGCGGGGCTCAAACTCACGAACTGTGAGATCATGACCTGATCGCTTAACTGAGCTACCCAGGTGCCCCGGGGAGTGAGCCTTTTGAAGAGATCCTTGTCCAGCCTAGTGGCTGACCAGCCTGCAGAGGTGAGTCAGGTGGTCGCCATCATCTTGATGAGTTTCCCCTCCTCATCTAGGAAGTGGTTCTCCAGAAAGTCTCAGATGTGGGGGTCTGCGTGGGCAGAACCCCAAGCTTGTGGTTGTCAAAGGCCCTGGTTTGGGTTTTTCTCCAGGGGCACGGTGTTTTCTCCTCCTCCTCCCTTTTTGTTTAATCTAGTTATTTTGAGAGAGAGAGAGAGAACACAAGCTGTGGAGGGCCAGAGAGAGAAGGAGTTCTCACTGCACTGACAGTGAAGAGCCTGAACTCACCAACTGTGAGATCATGATCTGAGCCAAAACCAAGAGTCTGATGCTTAATGGACAGAGCCACTGGGGTGCCCCAGGGCACAGTGTTTTCTATGGTGTCCAGGGCTTAGCCCCACTCATCTTGGGGTGGCTTCTGCAGGTCTAGAAGAGAGCCACACCCTCCAGAGCCACAACCTCATGCTCAAAATAGAAGCCCAGGAGAGACAGGTGTTGGAGGCCAGCAGGTGCAGGTCGTCCAGGTGGTTGACGATGGCCTCCATGTAGGTGGAATAATTCGAATTTGGGAGCTCAAGTTGGTTGGTGACAAGTGGCTAAGCACAAAAAATGGTGTTAGCTGGTCTGGGAGGCAAGGGGATGGACGAGGAGATGGTCTGGAGATGGGAATGGAGAGGATACTGGGGGGTGTTCCTAGGCGGGGAGAAGGGGAATCCCTGGGTCTGTTCCATCCAAATACTGTCAAAGCAAAAGACATCTGCAGACTGCCAGGTGTGCTGCCAAACGGAGATCCTTTTCTCTCTTCTTTTCCAATTATTGTGTTTCTTGTCTAAAATGCTCTCTCTTGTGTATGTTTTGGCTGATAGTTCCAAAATCATGTTAAATCATAGTGGAGACACTAGCAGCACTGTTCCTGACTTCAGTATTTCTATATTAAGTAAGATAAGATGCTAACTTTTGGGCAGTTAAATATATAAAAACCAGGTTTGAATTGTGTCAAGTGCCTTTTTTCCATTATCTTGTAGGTCTTCCTGGAAGCAGACAAAAGATCGCCTTTGGGGAAGGTGATTACAGAGAACAAGAGTGAAGAAGACAGAAATAGGGAGGGACACCTGGCTAGCTTTGTTGGTAAAGCATGTGACTCTTGATCTCAGGGTCATGAGTCCAAGCCCCACGTTGGGTGTAGAGCTTACTTCAATTTAAAAAAGTGAGGGGGCACCTGGGTGGCTCAGTAGGTTAAGCGTCCGGCTTTGGCTCAGGTCATGAGCTCATGGCTCGTGGGTTGGAGCCCTGCACCGGGCTCTGCGCTGACAGCTCGGAGTCTCGATCCTGCTTCAGATTCTGTGTGTCCCTCTCTCTGCCCCTCCCTCACTCGTACTCTTGCACTCTCTCTCTCAAAAATAAATAAACATTAAAAAAAATTTTTTTAAGTGAGAGAGAGAGAAACGAGGAAAAAGAGAAAGTGAGTACAAGGATGCATTGACGAACTGGCCACCACAAAACGTAACTAGTGCTTGATTCTGTGGGACCATCTGAGAAGCTTGGAGGAGCTTTTGTCCACTGGCTATTGCCCCCATTGATGAAGATTCCTCACACTTCAGGATTGTACACGTATAACTAGGGAGAAGCATCTCATGGCACCGTGTCCCAGAAGTGTCTGGAACAGACAATATTTATTATCTCACAGTTTTCTATGAGTCAGGAGGGCAGGAGGAAATTAGCTGAGTGGTCTTGGCTCAGAATCTTTCATGTGAGTGTAATCAGGGTATCTATAAGTTCTGCAGTCATTTGGAGGCTTAACTGGGGCTGGAGGATTCACTTTCAAGATGATTCATTCACATGGATATTGGCTGGAAGCCTCAGTTCCTCATCACATGGGCTTGTGGTTGCTTAAGTGTTCTCACAACATGGCAGCTAACTTCCTTCAGAACAAAAAAGAGACATTAGGCTCCGCCTCCTAAAGCAAGGAATGTGAAAGAATTTGTGGACATATTTTTTCTAAGAGTTTTTATTTTTTTAATTTTTCTTTTTTTTTTTTTTGATGTTTATTTTTGCTGGGGGGGGGGGGACAGAGAAAGAGAGGAAGACACAGAGTCTGAAGCAGGCTCCAGGCTGTGAGCTGTCAGCACAGAGTCCAACACGGGGCTCGAAATCATGAGCCTGAGTAGAAGTTGGATGCTTAACTGACTGAGCCACTCAGGCACCCCTAAGATTTTTTATTTTTTTTTTTAATGTATATTTATCCTTGAGGGAGAGAGAGAGCATGAGTGCAAGCAGAGGAGGGACAGAGAGAGAGAGAGAGAGAGAGAGAGAGAGAATGCCAAGCGGGCTCCTCACTGACAGTGCAGAGCCTGACACAGGCCTTCACAAACTGTAGGATCATGACCTGAGCTGAAATCAAGAGTCAGATGCTTAACCAACTAAGCTACCCAGATGCCCCAAGATTTTATTTTTAAATAATCTCTACACCCAGCTTGGGGCCCCAACTTATAACCCTGAGATCAAGAGTCACATGCTCTACCAAATGTGTGGACATATTTTAAATTCAGCACGGCACTCCATGATAACATAGTTTCAATAGATCTGGACTATCTCAACATCCCGAAGAGCATCACCTTGGTCCACTATAACAGTGCATCGCGTTAAGTGGATCGTGTGAGGAAGAAATAGCAAGTCATGCTCACCAGAGAAGTGAGGTTAAATCCTTGGGAGATTCTGGACCCCACCACATTAGTAAAGTGTTTAAAGATCCACCGATAAGGAAGCACAACACTTTGATAGCCATTTTGGGTTTTGGAGATAGAATGTTTCATAATGGGGAGAACTGCTCTGACCTATTTATTGGATCACTTGGAAGGCTGACAACACTGGGTGGGGCCCAGGACAAGAAAAGTCTACAACTGACTCCCATGACATTGCAAGCAACCCTGCCATTGGACCATGTAATCCAAGAGACTGTGATAATGGAGGTTCCTACGGTGAGAGAAGACCTGTGAGGAGTGCATGGCAAATCCAAGACTATAAAACAGCTCCTAATGCTCCCGGACCTTGACGGAGATGAAAAATCTGACTATGGGACATAGAGTGACCACGTGGCGCATGTCATGACCCGGTTTCTCTCAGACCTACCAAGTTATAAGTTTGAGTAAGCCTGGCAGCAACTCATCATAAAATTTAAGTAGTACCTATCAAGTTGGGCCAGAGGCCAAAGTAAGCTACCCAAGCACTTAGAGCCCCGTGTCACCCTCCTCTGATGCACCGATGCCTCTTCCTGAGACTACAAGCTCAAGATAGAAGCAAAAAGTTAAGGCTGATTCTTGGGTGAACTGCCTTGCTATGTGGGTATAAGCCAAAAGCGGACTGCTGGTACAGTACTCTCTCACCCAGGAGTGACCCTGAAAAAGTATCGGGGAGGGGGAGTTCCTACCAATGGTGAGAACTTTGGGTGATACATCTGGTCACCTACTCTGTGTAGAAAGAGAAGTAGCCAAAGGTGAAAATATACAGAGTTGAAGCAGTGGCAAATGGCTTCATTGACCAAGGACCTGAAAGGAAATTGGGGACAAGGTTTTGGAAAGAAGCGAGTAGATCAGTAGTCTTCGAAAATTTTATGTAAAGGTTCAGAGCAACTACTTTTGATTTCCAGGCCATAGAGTTGCTATTGCAACTACTCAACTCTGCTGTTGTAGTGCAAAAGCAGCCATAAACAACAACAAGTAAATAAAGGATCATGGCTTTGTTCCCATAAAACTTTATTTACAAACAGACAGTGGGTGGATTTGGTCTGTGGGCTTTAAGTTTGCCAGTGCTTCATATTGATGGACCTAAGGAAGTGGGCAAAATATGTGAATATTTTTGTACTGCATTTCGATGACCACACAAGAGCATCCACCCCCAGAAAAGCCACCAGACAACCAAACAGACAGAATGACTCAGGCAGTGGACGACAGCCAACCTGTTATCATCTACCCCAGTGTTGACCCAATCGGCTCAGGAACGGAAGAGTCATTGTGGCAGGTTTGGAGACTATGAATGGGCCCGAAGCAGGAGCTCCAAACCACCAAAGCTGGTCTAGCTACCACTGCTATGCAATGCCTAACCTGCCAGCAGCAGAAGCCAAAGCTGGGGCCCCGATATAGCACCATCCCTCAAGGAAACCAATGAGCCACTTGGTGCCAAGCTGATTATCGGGCCCCTCTGAAAGGTGTGTTGCTTCCTCTTGACGGGAATTAATACATGTCATAGACATAATCTTGCTTTTCTGCCTGCAGTACCCTGGAGAACGCCCTAACTGAGGACTTATGGAGTAATCTACCAGTAGGGAATTAATTCTGCATAACATCACTTCTGACCCAAGAGATCCAATTTACAGCAAGGAGGATGTGGCAGTGGCTACATGATGATGGGATCTGCTGATCCTATCGCATACCATACCACTCAGAAGCCTCTGGACTGATAAAATGATGGAATAGCCTTTTGAAGGTGTAGCTGAAGTACCAGCTTAGAGATGATACTCAATAAGAACGGGACATTATCCTCCAGGATGCAATATACATCTTACCTCAATGACCATTATATGGTATTGTGTCCACAACAGACAGACCATGTGAGTCAGGAAACCAAGGAATAGGAGTCAGAGTGGACCCACTTACCATTACTTCCACTGACCTACTTGGAAAATTGTAGCCCCCTATTCCCTCTATTTTAAGTTCTGGAGCTCCTGGTTCCCAGAGAAGAATGCTTCCTCTAGGGGACAGAGTAAATGTTCCCTATCGCTACTGCCCAGTCACTTTGGGTTCCTTGTGACAAGAGACTAGCAAGAAAGGAAAGACATAGCCATATTGTCATGGGGTTAATTAACTAATTGTGATCATCAGAAGGAGAGAGACTGTACTCAATCCAGGTAGGAAAGAATGCATTTTCACCCAAGAGATTCACTGAAAATTCTCTTGCTGCTCCCTCGTCAACATTTATGGTAAATGGATAAAGGAAGTAGCTGTATTCTAAGAAAGTATGCTGACTATGGGCTCAGACTATTCCAGTATGCAGGATCTGGGCCATCCATCGGGTGAGCCATCTAGATTGCAGGTAAGAGAAATTTCAGACTAGAATGTGTTGTAAGGAGGGAGATTGTGGAATGAGCCGAGCTGAAGCAAGGGCTGTAGATGATCTTGCTAACCTTTTAAAAGTTCTCCCAGGAAATGAGATCATTCAGAAACCTAGAGCTGTTCCCAGATGAAGCGAACTGACTACAGAAAGGAAGCAGATCCAGATGGTGCAAGGGACAGACTATAGTGGATGCTGTGGTGTGCCACACAGAATTCCCCCTTTAGGACTGAGACACTCATCTCCTCGGCCGCCAGTATTGGCTACCAATGGCTCACGGCTGAATCTTTCCCTATAAATAGCTCTGGGCAAAGGGGAGTGGCCTTGCCCAAGACTTTGCCCCCACTCTCATGGCGGCCCATATTCAATGAGTAGACAGTGTAAGAGAACAAGGGTCTGGCTCCTTGCCTCAATCTGGGGCAAATCTAAAGGAATATTCCATCTCCAGAACTCCCTGTGGGATCGAGGGAGTCTTCTGTTGCAACTGCTTTACAGTTCAGCTTTTCTATGGAACTCAACCCAGCCTGGTTCCCTCACTTGCAGATGTCGTTCCCGTCCCCAGAAACTTGCACACAAATCTTCTCAGAATCTGTTTCCTGAGAGCCTGACTTAAAACTGTTCTTCTAGCACTCACTTTCCACTCTTCCTTACAGCTGTGATACAGGATATATGACCCAGACTTTGGCAAGCGCACATCCTCACTTTGGACCTTGAATCAGGAGTTAATGAAGCAGAATCATGGCACGTGCTCATTGGTGCACTGGTAGTTGCAGCCTGGTAGAGCTCCCCTGGGGAGCAGGGCTGCAGGTCAGCAGCACCAGCCACCATACAGAGCCAGCAATGTGGGAGATGGAAACCGCTGTAAAGTGCCAGCCATGGCAAATGTGTCTTGCCCACATCAATTCTGCAACATGCTTTTGTCTCCTTTTATCTTTTTACTATTTTTTTCAACATTTTATGAATTGTCCATTTTTTATTAAAAAAAGCACAATTTTTTTCAATATATATTTGTATGAACCTAATACATGTATATACACAAACACACATACCTACACACAGACAATGTAGAAGGTAATAGACCCAGTCCCTATTAATTTATCTCCAGAAAATAGCACTGCTTACTGCTTGGTGCGTATTGCTTCAGATTGTTGGGGGTGGAGGGAACCAATATTCCTTTCCTAATTTGGAAAAGTGATAGTAGATTAATACTATTTAAAAACCCAAAAGAGGGGCTCCTGGGTGGCTCAGTTGGTTGAGCATCCAGCTTTGGCTCAGGTGATGATTTCATGGTTTGTGAGTGTGAACTCCACATCAGGCTTGCGACTGTCAGCACATAGTCCACCTCGGATCCTCTGTCCCCCTCTGTCTCTCTCTCTCTCAAAAATAAAAATAAAAATAAATAAATACCCAAAAGATGGGGTGCCTGGCTGGCTTAGTCGGTAGAGCGTGCAACACCTGATCTCAAGGTCATGAGTTCAAGCCCTGTGTTGGAGCCTACTTAAAAATGATAAATAAATAAATAAATAACCCCCCAAAATGATAGGAATTGGGATTGGCAAGTTTTTTTTTTTTTTAACGTTTATTTATTTTTGAGACAGAGAGAGAGCATGAACGGGGGAGGGTCAGAGAGAGGGAGACACAGAATCCGAAACAGGCTCCAGGCTCTGAGCTGTCAGCACAGAGCCCGACGCGGGGCTCGAACTCACGGACCGCGAGATCATGACCTGAGTCGAAGTGGGCCGCTTAACCGACTGAGCCACCCAGGTGCCCCTGGGATTGGCAAGTTTATACCAGAATTTGGTTGATCATAGGGCTCTGGTAGCAAAAATTAGTTCCCTTTATCAAAACTGAGTATGCCCCACTTTGAGATACTGGAATACTTTTTTCTTTCTTTCTTTCTTTCTTTCTTTTTTTTTTTTTTAAGATTTTTAAGT
The DNA here is from genome assembly GCF_023721935.1 of Panthera uncia. NCBI lineage: Eukaryota > Metazoa > Chordata > Mammalia > Carnivora > Felidae > Panthera > Panthera uncia. Next base: position 551,635 of record NW_026057579.1, read on the forward strand.
AATCTCTGCACCCAGTGTGAGGCTCAAACTCACAATCCCGATATCAAGAGTCCCACGCTCCACCGACTGAGCCAGCCAGGCGCCTCAACACTGGAATATGTTTTAAGCTGCTGTTAGAGGAAAGGACTAGAGTGCCACCTCCTTTTTCAAAATCAGAGAGAAAAAGAAAATATCACTTATGTAATTTTGCTGAGAATGATAACACAAAATGATCAGAAGCTGGAAAGTCCACAGTAAACCATGAAAGGAAAGTGAACTTGTTAGAGGAAAATACTAAATAATAAGACTTATGCTGATAAATTGTCATCTCCTCTATACCTCATATTTCATATTTCCCCAATTGGAAATTGGGCCAAAGGTGTCCTTGACAACTGATTTGGCTGTATAATCAGGAGCAGACAGGACAACCCGTGGTTGTTTCCCTATTTCATAGATGAGGAAACCAAGGCTTCAGGACATTAACTTGACCTTGCGAGAATCACACAGTAATTATCAGAGCCCAAATGCAAGCCCAAATCCTCATGACTTTGGATTTTGCATGTTCTCCACCTTAAGAACAGCAGGAAAGATGGGTTCCTTGCACAACTTTATTTTTTAAGTCCAAAGAATGCTTAATAATCATTTATTGGGATGATTCAGTGGGATTTTTATAGATGGGAAAATTCTTTAACTCATTGACTTGAGTAGGCTGTGTCCTCTTGCTCAAATCTTAACTCATCCATAAAAATGACTTAACTCCATATTTACGAAAAGACTAAATGGCATAGCTGGGAAAATTCATTATGACCACAGCAGATACACCAGGAACCTACTGTAGCAATGTGAACAGCACTTCAAATGTATACTTCTATATTAAGCTTGGTGGTGCATGCCAGGAAACTTTTGGACCACCTGGAAGGAATATTCATTCCTTCAGAAATAGTAAACCAAAAAATACAACCTGGGAAAAAATTTCATCAGGTAGTTAATGCCTTGTAAAAGGAATCCAAAACAAAAAAGTAAATATTTTCTGCAAACTACTTGCTGGTGAATAATATAATAAGTACTACAGGCTATAAACACCTTGTTTCCTCACAAGCTTTGTAAATTTGAGTGATACACATGGCATCTGAAACGCTTCATCCCTACTCTGTAGACAGTAGTGGCATAAAGCAATGAGAACACCACAAACAGTCTTTGTTGCAAGCACTAAACTCTGACATGATAGTGTGAAAGCTGTGAAGGTACCATGTAAACTTAGCATGGCTATCTCTGTTCCATTAAAACCTGATTTATCAACACTGAGATTTGAATTTGATATAATTTTCATATCACAAACTATTATCCTTCTTTGATTTATTTGGGAACCATTTGAAAATGTAAAAAAAAAAAACCCAAAACCTTCTTAGCTCATAGGACCTATGAAAACAGGCAGGAGGCTGTAGTCTGCCTGCTTTGAACAGTAGCTTTTTGTTAGGCCTCTTTGCCTGATGTTGTAAGTCACCAAACGCCCCAAGAGCATAAAACAGTAGTAAATATAAACTCCCTTCAGTGAACTTTCCTTCTCTTTGACTCCTTAAGTCCTGGCTGATTTGATTGACTCTGATACCTTCAAATCAGCTGGGTTTTGTTGTTGTCATTTTATTTTAGCATTTTATCCAACATTCATAATGGTTCTTTTTTTTTTTTTTAAGTTTATTTATTTATTTGAGAGAGAATGAGAGGGAGAGACCATGAGTGGGGGAAGGGCAGAGAGAGAGAGAGAGAGAGAGAGAGGGAGAGAGAATCCCAAGCAGGCTCCACACTGACAGCACGCAGAGCCTGATGTGGGGCTCAATCTCACGAGCTGTGAGATCATGACCTGAGCCAAGATAGAGAGTTGGATGCTTAACCAACTGAACCACTCAGGGGCCCCTATAATGGTTCTTGATGGAAAAGTCAATTTGACCTTAGTATTCCATTAGAATGGAAAGCAGAAGTCTATATACATTAATTTTAATCTGCTACTTTCACTGTCACGAGCCTCTTTCCACATTGACAAGCATTTTCACAATGTCATAACATTCCATTGGATGAATGCATCACGATTTTATGTAATAATTCCCTATTTGGGGACAATGAGATTGTTTCCAGCTTTTTACTATGATGAACACATTTCTGTAGGTTTACTTGTGCGCCTGGTTATTTTCTTAGTATAAAATCCTAGAAGTGTATAGATGAGTGCACACATTTAAAGGTTTTTAATAGCTATTGCCAAACTTCCCTTCAGAAATGTGACACAACCATGCCCAGCAGCTGTATGTTTTACAGCACAGGGCCCAGTGCTGAGTGTTATTGTTTTCTGCCTTTGGCAATCTAGGAGATGAAAAATGGTATCTCTTGCTGTTTCAGTTTGCATTTCTTCAAGGTTGATAGGTGTGGCTGGCTGATAATGGCTCACTCCCAAAGATATGTCCAAGTACTAATCCCTGGAACCTGTGAATGTTACCTTATAAGGAAAAGGGGTCTTGCAGATGTGATTAAGTTAAGGATCTCGAGTGGGGAGATTATCCAAGATTATCTGGGTGGGCCCTAAATGACATCACAAGTGTCCTTCCTTATAAGAAGGAAGCAGAGAGAGATTTGACAAAGGAGGAGGCAATGTGACCACAGAGGCTGAAGGTGGAGTGATGGGATGTGACAGAATGCTGGCAGCTACCAGAAGCTGGAAGAGGCAAGGAATATATTCTCTCTAGAGCCTCAAGAGGGAATTCGGCCCTGCTAACACCTTGATTTTGATTTAGTGAAACTCATTTTGGACTTCCTGTCTCCACAACAGTGAGATCATGCATTTCTGGTGTTTTAAGCCACCAAGTTTGTGGTGCTTTGTTACAGCAACCATGGCAAACTAATATGTTTTACGGACCACATGAAAAACTTTCTTTTAAAAACGTATAGGGGTGCCTGGGTGGCTCAGTCAGTTGAGTTTCAGACTCTTGATTTCGGCTCAGGTCATGGTTTTTCATGAGTTCATGAGTTGGAGCCCCACATCGGGCTCTGTGCTAAGTGCCTCCTGGGATCCTCTCACTCTCCCTCTGCCCCTCCCCCGCTCACACTTGTGCTCTCTCTCTCTCTCTCAAAAAATAATAAACAACAACAACCAAATACCCGTCACCCATTTAAAAAACTTATAAAATGGAAATATCACACAATAATGTGAACAGTACAATTCTATATGTGTGAAAATAAATTTGAATATTTGTGTATGTGTTTACACATGCCCAGGAAAAATGTCTAGAAGGATACACCTAACAAGTAACAGTGCTTAACAGGAGGGAGGTGTGGCAAGCCAGAAAGAGGTACTGTTACTTTTACTCAAGATACTACTGGAGATCCAAGGATATTGTTTGAAGAAGCTTTGAGACTGCATTCATGTATTAATTGTGTAAACAGGAGATAAGGCATCTCTGGTTGCTACAGACAACAAAATATGTAGAAAGCAGAACAAGACAGGCTCCTCTCCTCTCCACTTTCTCGGATGTATTTTTTTGATAACTTGCGCATCTTCTCAGACTTTTTTCTGCGCTGGTACAAACACATATACGCAATTTTGAAAAGACAAGAATGAATGAGTGCCATATACACTGACTTTCATTTAATGTTTCTCCAAAAATCAGTCTAGGATCCTTAGGCGCAGGGGCCTCATTCTGTTGGGCTGGTTGCTGCACGGGGCAGGGCACTCGCTGTAAGACCCAGAACTCACCTTGCCAACCTCCCCGCTGCTTTGCACTTCCTTGTATCTGTGACTTTATCCCTTTGGGGAGGAATCGCTGTAGAAAACTCCCCTGGCAGTTTTGAAAACAGTTTTATTCCCATACTGCCTTTTAGTCTGGTCTTAAAATGGATGCTCTCACCACCAACAGTTCCTACTGTGGATGACACGGGATCTACTTTTTAAAACTTTACGGAACTGGTTGGAGAGGGATGCTAGCTTAATGTAATTACAAGAGGCATTTCTTTAAGTAAGCATGAGACTGGTTGGGTATTTTTTTTTATATGCTCCTTGGCTACCGAGGCAGCTTTGTGAACGACTCCAGAGATCACCAGCACACAATTTTCCTTCGCAACGAACCAAATCCGAACCCTTTCTGAAACCAAGACTGAGTTGTTCGTTTAAAGAAGGACCCGGTCGGGAACTATGGGGCGCAGGTGATCTATGGGATTTTAGTGGCGGGTGACTTTAGGCACCTGAACAAGGTAAAAAACCCGGGCTAGGGAGGGGGCGCGTTGGAACCCCACGGGAGCAGGAGCAGAAGGCCACCCGGCGTATTCCGGGATGCCATAAATAGGCCCGATCCTCTGCCCCACGCATCTGGCGAGGGCGAGCAGGCTGGCGGGGTCCAGTGCTCCGAGGAACTCCAGGCAGCGAGTGTCCGCGGCCAGTCTGTGTGTCCGAAGCTTTCCCGCAGGGGGCAGTGCAGCCCGCCAGTGCGCCGATGCGGTGGGAGGGGTGTGTGGAAGCGGTGAGGAGTTGTGGGGGTTCTTTGGAAGAAAGTTAGGGGATGCTTAGGGGGTGGCAGGGGTGGGCCGGAGGGTGGGGAAGGACCGCCGGGGGTGCGTGGCGAGGCGCAAGGGAGGGGGCCAGGATGAGGCTGGGGGCGCGGGGGTGCGCGCGGCGGGGAGGCGCAGCCCCCGGAAGGTGTGAGTGAGCGGTGTGCGAGTGTGAATGCGAGTGAGTGTGTGCGCGCCGGAGCTCTCTGGGTTCCGCGAGGCGCGCGGGTGTCAGCTTGCAGTCGGGGCTCCTCCCTCCGGCCCCCCTGCCCAGCCCGGCGATCCCTCCTTCCTTCGCCGCTCGCCCCTCCCCGGCGGGCCAGGCGCTGGGACGCCCCGGCGGAGCAGGCGGCGGCGGCGAGTTGGGGAGCCCTGGGCTGGGCGCTGCCGGAGGGGCCCGAGCCGAGCCGCCCCCGCCCCGGCCCGGCCGCGCCGGCCCGCTTCCCGCGGGGCCACGCCCTGTCAAACTTTGTTGCTGCGGCCGCCGCGGCGGCGAGCCGAGCGGGCAGGCGAGCGGGAGGGAGGGAGGGGCGGGCGCCGGGCCGGGCCGGGCCGGGCGCGGGCGGCGAGGGGCTCGGAGAGCGGCGGCCCCGGCCCGCG
>NW_026057579.1:557143-598868 GCF_023721935.1 Panthera uncia
AGTCCGTACCTCTCCAACGGACCCCTGTCTCCGGGAGGAGCGCGCACGGTGAGTGCGGGTCGGGCCGCGCCAGGGCGGGTGGGGGGCCGGGCCGGCGGGATGCGCCCCCGGGCTCGGCGACGGGGTGGGGGATGGGGCCGTCTCGGGAGGATCCTGGGCAGAGCGAGTTTGCGGAGTTGAACTATTCTGTGGCTGCCGAGGTTAGGCTGCGCTGGCCAGTGCTTGCAGGAAAGTAAAGTTCCTTTAAAATTTACCCTTCTACTGGGGAAGAGGCTTTGGGGTCCATTTCTGGGGGTCTTCCTTGGCCTCCAAAATTCTTTGCTGGTAGTAAAGGAGAACTTGGATTTGTGCCCGCTTTTGGACGGGGGTGGGGGGGGGGTGTCTCGCTTTCCTTCCTGGAAATCCGTCAGCTTTCCCTGGCAGTTGGGCAGTGGGCTGGGGGAGCTGGCTTGGCGACGTTGCCCCCGACTCCAGTTTCACTGGGCTGCTGCGAGTTCGTTCCTAAGAAACCCAGTATTCGTGGCGGATTATTCACACCCCCCTCCCTACCCCCAGCCGTCGAGCGGGGGCCTCAACTGTTCTGTGGAGCTTGGGATTTTAAACTCGCCTAGATGATTTCGAGGGTGACCCGAGGCATTCTTCAAGTTGAGGAACTTGGCTTTTTCCCCCTTTGTTGCCGGCTTTTCTCATTTAAAGCGAGCGCTGCGACACTTTAAACCTGTTAATGGGCGCGCATTGTGTGCTGTGCGCTGGCATTTAGAGCCGTGATTAAGCAAATTGACCGGGCCCCAGACGACGTGCAAATGAGGGCGGATTCCATCGCCCCCTCCCTGGCCCTAAACTCGCGCCCCCCGCGTCGCGAGGGGAGCAGCCCTGGGCAGGCAAGGCCTTTGTGTCCCCCGAGCCGCCGCCACCTCACCCCACCCCAGGGCCAGCTGCTCAGGTGCTAGGTCCGATAGCAGATTTTCGGTGAGCACCTACCTACTGAGACTGTGACTGTTGTCGGACTCTTGCGCGCCGCCGTCCCTTGGGCCCCACGAGCACCGTAGTGGCTCTCTTTGCTTGCCAGTGCACGCCAGTTCGTTCTTTTTTCGGGGGCGGGAGGTGTTGGCGCCTCAGGAGTAGGCCTGACAAACTCACTTTATGCTTAAGCTGTCCTTAAATACTGGTCATAATTAAAGGGCCGCCTGAAAAACGCTCTGTACTGAATGGGCGCTCCCTACTGTCATGGTACAGGGTCGATGGAGAGTGGAGGCGCTCTCCTGGCCGGAAGGGATGTGAGAGTGGAGGTGGGGGGCTCTGACCTGGGGAGAGGGGCGTGGGACCACACACCTTCATCTTTCTAGCCGGGAAAGACCCGCAGCTTTGTCCCTTCTTTGGAGCACCCCGGGAAGTCCTGAGTATAAGCTGGATATGGGCGTCTGACTGGTGCCTTTTCTCATTCATATTGAAAGTGGGTAAAGTAAAAGTTGAGCAAAACAAGCTGCAGCGACTTGGTTTAGGTGTTCACTGATTCTCTTCCTTGTGCACCGATGTAGCTGAGTTCTAAAAGGGTTTTGGAAGCTCAGGTTTGCTAGGGTTCCTGTAACAAAGTCCCATTTTTCCATTTACCATTAGATGTCTAGAGAGAGGAGTCTGGGAGGCATTAACGGCTGTGAGTCAGCACTGATCCAGGTCCTGGTGCAGATCAAGTCACCAGAAGTGTCCCAAATATGACCAGTTTTCCCCTCAAGCAGGCTGTTCCTTCCACCTACCCGGTTCTCTTTGGGGTGCTTTGACTCTTCCTCTTTGAAGGAGAACTCTGACAACTGCCTGTCTTCATCTGTTGCTCCCCCCACCCCCACCCCAAGAGCCTCAGGGGGACTGGTTTTCTGTTTGTGTCGGTTCCCATCTTTCCACCATCTTCCACTGCCCTTCTTTCCTTCTTCCATCTTACATGTTCTTTTGCCTCAGAACTTCCACAGGCTGATTTCTTGCTGGTCCTGGGGATTCCTGATTACTAAATCCAGGCCTGCGTGGGAATTTTGGAGCCCTCCTTGGAGAAGCCAACCTTCTCCTCTGCATGTCTCTGACTGTCCCTGCTCATTCCTGCAGCTGTTCACTGCCCTGGCCCATGTCACCATCCTTCTTTTAAGCCTCCAGGGACACTCAAGTCCCTGTTGTCGACCTTTCCTAAAGATCTTAGTGTATCCTGTCCCACTCTCCTACATAATCTGGTCTCCCTGGTGAACTTCCCATATAGAAGTAAGTTCAATCTCCCTGTAGTTTCTGTGCCCCTTTTGTGCCTTTAATTGTGTTAGGCCTGCCTGGTTCAAAAGTTTATTGATATACTGGGGGAGTTTCCTGCAGTTAGATGAGCTCAATAGAACCTGCTAATTTTGACCCTATCCTTGAACATCATGGGCTTTTCAGAAAGCAAGTGAGGAAACACTTAAGCACTTGATTGTCTGGACTATAGGGTCAAGATGATGCTTTTCCTGTGGATGATTATATTAACGTAATTAATGTGATTTTCACAGTAGGCAAACTATAGGTGCAGACCAAGTGGTCCTCTTTTGGGGTCCAAGCCTGGTAAAATGAATGTACATAGATAAGGGTAGAAGAGGGGGGAGAGAGGTAACTGAAGCTGGACGCAGAGGGGTGCCTGGAATATATGATCTGCTCTCCCTTTTGGCATCCTGGGTCTTTTTTTGTTTTACTACTAGATTTCACAACCTTAGGCGTTCCTACTCTAAAGCCTCTAAGTAGTACAAAACTGGGTGACTTCAGTTCTCTGCTGTTCTCACACTTTCTGGAAATACCAAGCCACAAGCAAAAGTAGGGGTTGGCTGGAGGTTTTCAGGGTGTTAATTGGCCCTAGGAATAGCAAGCAAGAGGGCTGCCGCACCCTCATGCACTGGCATAATTCCTGCTGGGATGACTGGGGGCTGGCCAGTCCCGCAGTTTGGACTTGTCTTCCCCATGCGTTACCTTTGCCCTCCACTCTGGTTTGGCTGGGAGGCTGGGAAGTGGCCTCTTCCTGAGGCTCTTTAGAGAAGAGGTCCCCTTAGCCTGGGGTGTGTGCCAAGCCTCCAAGCCATGATTCATTCTCCTCTGGAGCCCTGGGGACCCTGTGGCCTATGAAGAGATGAATAACTGCCACAAACCGTCTTTCACTCCCTCCAAAAGCCACCCTGAAATGACACATTCATTCATGAAAAGGCTTCACAAGTTTACTAAACCACCTTGGTGCTGTTGACTAGTTTTTTTGTTAGGAAAATGTAAGCCAACACAGAGGAAAGTGGATGTCAAAAATAGTATAAGACTGGGGCGCCTGGGTGGCTCACTGGGTTAAGCATTCGACTTCAGCTCAGGTCATGACCTCTTGGTTCGTGGGTTCGAGCCCCACGTCGGGCTCTGTGCTGACAGCTCAGAGCCTGGAGCCTGCTTCAGATTCTGTGTCTCCCTCTCTCTCTCAAAAATAAATAAACGTTAAAGAGTTAAAAAAAAATAGTGTAAGGCTAATAAGAGCCAAAAAGAAAATGTTGAATGTGGTTCGGTGACTTAGCTATGAAATGGTAGAGGGTATTTTGACCGCGACATGTGTGCTAATGGCATTTTGGAAAAGAACACTTCTGGGTAAAGTTGTCAAGGGAGTCTATGGTTTGGGGTTCCAGTTCATGAATTTAAGAACCACTATCATGCAGCTCAAGCATCGCATTGCTGGCACCTTTCTTGGACCATCTCGACTCAGGCTTCTGTATGAAGTTGTTCTGTTCTCCAAACGTGTGCATGTTTTTCAGTCCTTCCTATCCTGTCGCTTCCCATGGGAGGTCTTGCAAGTATCCTGGATGCTCTTGTTTTCTGCCCGACATGAAGGAACCCAAGCAGAAATCTCTGTGTACAGATAGAGAAGTTGTCTGTCTTTAGAAGCTGTGTGTAAAAGCTGATAAGTAAATCTTTTTCTTCTGGAAGATCAGTATAAACATGCTGCTTTTGGTAAAATTCTTTAAAGCCATTTCATCTAAATATAACTTCTGTTCCATGTTTTTCTAAATATAACTCAGGGTTTAATGAGGGTTTTTTTTAAATGGAATGAGCTTTTGCAAGGGCCCTGCCTGTGTGGCGGAACTTTTGGCACTTGGATTGCTGGGACAAATGATGAACAGCTCGGTGGAGGGGACTTGAACCCTGTCAGTCTTTTTTCTTTGAGTAGGTGGATCTGGCAGGGTTACCTGACTTGCTTTACTGTTGGAAAGTTATAGGCTGGTCTCATTCTTCATCGATCTCACTTCTTGGGATTCTTGAGGAGAAAGTAGGCTGGTACACTAACAAAAAGTAACCTTTAACATAGTGTTCCTGCCTTTATAGTGATGTGCAAAGTTACAAAATTGTGACCTAAAAAATGACATAATGATTAACTCATTGGAAGATGCAATAATCCAAATATATATGTAATGCAGATATCCTACTTATATTCCAATTTATTTATTTTTTAAAAATGTTTCATTTATGTATTTGAGAGCAAGAAAGAGAGGGAGCGTGTGTGCACACGTGAATCAGGGTAGGGCGGAGAGAGAAGGAGGGAGAGAGAATCCCAAGCAGGCTCCATGCTGTCAGCGCAGAGCCCGACACAGGGCTTGAACCCACGAACCCACGAACTGTGAGATCATGACCTGAGCCAAAACCAAGAATTGGATGCTTAACCAACTGAGTCATCCAGGTGTCCAATATAGTCATTCCAATTTAGAGTCAACTTGACTTGCCAAACTGGGGAAATTTAGATTGGCATTCTTAAGATTAATTCATAATTCTTCAATTTCATCTGATATTTACTGAGGACCTATCATGGCAGTGGCTCAGGGATATGGGAGATATGATGAAGTAGATCCAGCTTCGCCCTAAAGGGCTTAAAAATTGAAGTAGTGTTGGGGCACCTGGGTGGCTCAGTGGGTTGAGTGTCTGACTTCAGCTCAGGTCATGATCTCACAGTCTGTGAGTTCGAGCCCCGCATCAGGCTCTGTGCTGACAGCTCCGAGCCTGGAGCCTGCTTCGGATTCTGTGCTTCCCTCTCTCTCTGCCCCTCTCCCGCTTATGCTCTCTCTCTGTCTGTCTGTCTGTCTCTCTCAAAAAGTAAATAAACATCAAAAAAAAAAAATAAGCTTGTTGAAGAAAAGTTGTTTTGGGCTAACATGATCAAGGAACTTAGGGAGAAGAAATTGTTTGAAAGTAGTCCCTGAGGTGCCTGGTTAGCTGAGTTGGTAAAGCATGTGACTCCTTATCTTGGGGTTGTGAGTTCAAGTCCCACACTGGGTGTAGAGATTACTTAAAAAATAAAATCTTTAAAAACAAACAAACAACTAGTCCCTGAAACTCAGTCATTCTTTATTTTATTTTTTTTAATGTTTATTTATTTTTGAGAGAGGGAGAGAGACAGAGTGTGAGCAGATGACAGGGATGCAGAGAGAGAGGGAGACATAGAATCCAAAGCAGGCTCCAGGTTCTGAGCTGTCAGCACAGATCCTGACACGGGGCTCGAACCCATGAGCTGCGAGATCATGACCTGAGCCGAAGTTGGACACTTAACCGACTGAGCCACCCAGGCGCCCCAGTCATTCTTTAATTCAATGTAATTCTTGTTAATTATAAAAAAAAATTTAAACATGCAGGAGTGAGAAGTGTTAAGTCTTCCTTCACCCCAATCATGAGGTGGAAGCCAGCACTGGGAGAGCAAAGGCAAAAAGTTCAGGGCTGTCTGGGGTAATACAAGTTACTCCATTTGGCTGCATGATGAGGGGCCAGGGCATGGGATGCCTTGAATGTCATGAAAGAATCTGGGCTTACTCAGGAAGTGGCTGAGAACCATAGAAAATTACACTGGGAAGTGATGTGGCTAGTACGTTTGCCTAGACTATAGTGATTGGAGGGAGAAGATCTGAAAGGAGCTACAAGGGTTAGGAGACTCACAGGAGTCTGGGGTGATGTGAAAAGTGCTCCCAAGAGTAACTGGATGGAGAGGAAGGGTAGGATGAGAGAGACTGGAATGGTGACTTGAATTTATGCGGGGAGGGGAAGTAACCGGAGGCAGAAAGTGGCTGATGTCACACTTAACTCTTGATGTCTGAGCCTCGGTGCCTCCGAGGGAATGACTTCTTCCATGTGGGACCCTGGCATGCCATCTTTGCCACCCCCCCCCCCCCCCCACACACACACACTGAACGGATGCTCATTGACTACTTTGGCAACAGCAGAACTCACAGGCTGTGAGGGTCTTTTCATTTGGAGGAACTGCTAAGTTTCATTGGAGACACCTGGGGTGTGAGCAGGTGATGCGTGGATAGTTGAAACTGCAGCCTCGGGATGATGCAAGGGAGCCAGAGAAGAAGGGACAGGCTGCTCCGAGCAGAGAAAGAAGTCCCTGAGGCAGGATGGAAAGGAGCTTTTGCCAAGGTAAGAGGAGCGCCCAGGTCCTGTGACATTATGGAAGCTGGTCCTCGCTGTCAGGTGCCACAGAGAGAGGAGACAAGAAGACGGTGGAATGAAGAGGAGCTTTGGGAATTTAGCAACAGGAAGCTATTGGTGCCCACTGAGACCAGCAGTTCAGGCAATGGGAGTGATGAAGCCGGGGAGGCAGAGGTACTAGCTCAGCACTTCCCAGTCGGGTGCCCGGGTGCTGTGTTCTGGACTGGTCCCAGGTAGTGACCCGTCCCTCACTCAGTTGGAACCCCAGACCAGACTTCCCTCTCTACCCCTGTGTACCTTACACATTTCCTGTCTACTGTCACCTGGACAACCCATTTAAGATGTTTGACTATGGCAAGTAGAGGGAAGGGAAGAGACGTGGGTCTTGGAGAGGGTGTGTTTGGGATGTTGGCGTGGGAGCCTGTTTGTAGGACAGTAGGCTAGGGTGGAAGATGAATGGAGAAGACGAGGGGGAAGGGGAAATGAGAATGGAACTGGGAAGAAGGCAGTCTTCTTTCATGGATGGAGGACGCTCAGCAGTAGACGTCCTTCCAGTTTTACAGACTCGCCCAAGAGTTGAAGATGGGGATGTATGTGCAGAGGTGGAGCTGGCCGAAATTGAGGGGCAGTGCCTTGGATGGTTGGATGGCTTTGTGTCCTCAAATCAGGGCAGGGTGGCTGGAGCAGGGGTCTTGGACATGTCGTCAGTACGGGCCCTTCCTCTTCACCCCACTGTAAAACCAAAAACGTTGGGAACCTTCTAGCTACGTGTTAAATGATGAACCTTTGGGCATTGATTGGAAGATAGGACCCACCTGGTAAGTGTTTCCTCTTTTTAATGTCTGGGGCTGGCTGATTTTGAAGGATGATAAAGGTGGAATCAAAATACAACTCCTTTGCTGTCAGGAGCAGATACTGAGGTATGATAAATAATTGGGGCTGGAAAAGGACTGACTGCTTAAAAGCTTATAGAAAACTGCCCCCAATTGGCTAATCTGATCATGTATTTTAGGAGGAGGTTTTTAAACGTCTCACATGTTTATTATTATTTTTTAATGTTGATTTATTTTTGAGAGAGAGAGAGGGAGAGGGGCAGAGAGAGAAGGAAAGAGAGCATCCCAAGCAGGCTCCGCACTGTCAGTGCAGAGCCCAATGTGGGGCTCGATCTCACGAATCGAGATGAGATCATGACCTGAGCCAAAGTCAAGAGTCAGACGCTTAACCGACTGAGCCACCCAGGTGCCCCATTATATGTTCCATGTTTTATTGTTTTCTCCCAAACTGGATTAGATTTAAGGGACAGTGATATAAATGCAATTTCCCAACCCTCGGCATTCGGGGATGAAGGGAACACAGGGAAGTCAAGGGGGCTTGCCTTTTCCTCTCTACCACATGTGCTACTTAGTGAACAGCTCTGGGATGCTGTACAGTTTCTTTCTTAGACTCATAAGTTGTTAGAATGCTCTGAGTTAGCTCAGTTGACAGGTACCTTTAAGGTTCTAAAATACATTTCAGAATCTTAAATCTTTTCTTTTCATTATGTAGCCTACAGATTTTCATGGGAAGATGAACAGTTTGTTTAGAAATACATTTCAGAGTTTGAAAATAAAATCCTACAAATGTCTTCCTAAACATGGCCCTTTTCAGGACCTTTTGTGGAAGTGATAAGGGGTGCTAACTTTAGTTATCTGGAGTCCTCAGGACAGGAAATGAACTCACATTCATGCTTTCAAACTGTGCTATAGCATTTTGAAGTTGGTTGTTTTTTTTTTTTTAATGTTCATTTATTTATTTTGAGAGTGAAAGAGAGAGTGTGTGTGTGAGCAGGGGAGAGGGGCAGAGGGAGAGAGAAATCCCAAGCAGGCTCCACACTCCGCACAGAGCCCAGCATGGGGCTCCATCTCATGACCCTGGGATCATGCTCTGAGCCAAAATCAGGAGTCGGACGCTTAACCAACTGAGCCACCCATACACCCCAGTACTATAGCATTTTAGAACTCTGTCTCATTCAAGAGGAACAAGGCGCCAAGTGTTCACCATAATTGTGGAAGGTAACCATAAAATAAATATAAACAAAGAATTCCCAAAAGAAGAAACTACAAATGACCACCACATATGTGAAACTGTGTTCAACCTCCCAGGTAGTCAAACAATGCTAGAAAAGAAAATAATCTTTTTTGTTTTATTTTATTTTGGTTTTTTGGCCCACCAAATTACCAGAGATTTTGTCTTAATGAGATTTTTAAATGCTGGCAAACGTATGGTAAAGTGGGTGCTCTCATTTGCTCTTCCTGAGGGGCGTTAAGAGCTCCACCCCATTTGGAAAGCGCTTGGCAGTAGCTGCTGAAACCTTAATATTTCTCATAGCTTCTGACCTGCTATGAAATAGATACTTATTCCTATTTTGCTGCTGTGCAGGCAGATTAGTAGAGGTCAAGTATCTTGTTCAAGGTCATGCTACTGATAATCGACCCGTGCAAAGATTTGAACTTGGTTGTGAGTTTAAAGTCTAGGTGTTCCCCGTTCCACCCTTGTGACTTTACCCACAGGCCTGATGTAACTAACTCCTCCTCTTGGGAGGACAGCTGACCTTTGTTTCGCAGTTCAGAAATCCTGATGTGAGTTACCAGTTGGGGTGGAGGGTGGCACATTTGTTCCGACTTTATGAACCAGACCTGGGAATGTGCCTTCCCAAATAGACGGTGTGTGAGTGAGTGGCTGGGGTTTGAGTTGTTCTATCACGACTGTGCTCCGGAAGACTTAAATAACCTTTAATGGGTGGCCCCCAGAGCTTTACCACCACTCATTACCCTCTTTGGGAGAAAAAAGTGGTTATCTACTAACATTGGAACTGTTTTGAACTTGGGACAGTTTTTCCTTGTTGAAGTGGGCGAGGGTTGGAAGATTACACAGTGTGTCTTTGGTGTGGAAGAAGGTGGGAGGCATAAACGTGCTTGCTACCCCTGCCTCTTGGATTACAACATAGTTTGGTTAATAAACTGAGCTCTGGTGAACCGCGCATGCAAATATTATTTCCCTGTTATTTATTTTATAAAATACTGTATAAATTGGTTGCCTTTTTAAAGCTAAGTTAAAAATCAGTCCCAGTCATTTATAACTATTACAGTAAATTGAGTATTAAAGAAATAAATAACTAAACATTTACACAGAATTATTTTAAGAATTGCAGAGAATGTATTAGTCTCCTCCTTACTCCCCTTTCTGTGTGTGTGTGTGTGTGTGTGTGTGTGTGTGTGTGTGTAAGATGGTTTGACATCAGGATTCAGGTAATTTAGTGCTTTTTCTTTCACTTCCCAAATTATCTTTAGGTGGTTTCTTTTTGAAAACAATAGCATGGTGGAAAGATTAATTAGAAGGGCTTCTGAGTATGGTTGATAGATGCTGGGGAGGCACTTGGGGTCCTAAGTAAGCCCTTCTTGAGATCTGGCTATTGCAAGACACTAAATCTTAGTGAGATAAATGTCTTAAACCTCATACAGTGAATGGGGTCATTATTTGTAGGAACGTCTATAAAAAAATGTGTGGAAAACAAAAAAACATAAATATGAGAGATAGAAACTGTGATTAAAAAAATTTTTTTTTTAATTTTTTTTTTTAACGTTTATTTATTTTTGAGACAGAGAGAGACACAGCATGAACAGGGGAGGAGCAGAGAGAGAGGGAGACACAGAATCTGAAACAGGCTCCAGGCTCCGAGCTGTCAGCACAGAGCCCGACGCGGGGCTCGAACCCATGGACCGTGAGATCATGACCTGAGCCGAAGTCGGATGCTTAACCAACCAAGCCACCCAGGCGCCCCAAAAAATTTTTAAAAATAGATGGATCTAGGGCTGCCCGGCTGGCTCAGTGAGTGGAGCATGTGACTTTTGGTCTCAGGGTTGTGAGTTCAAGCTCCATACTGGGCATAGAGCTTACTTTAAAAAAAAAAAAAAAAAAAAAGATGGATCTAACAATGAGGAAGAAAAAAGAAGTAGGAATCAATGGTGTGAAAAGCGGATCAGTTTACAAGTCCATATTTGTTGGCAGTAGTGATTTCTGATGTTTGGGACTGCATTCTTCTCCATAAATTGCAAAAAGTGTACATTGGGGTCACTAAGGTCAGATTTATAACACATACCTGCTAGGGTGGGTTGGGTGTTCTTCCCTCAGGTTCCTCTGCAAGGACCCTCTGCCTGGGTACCCTGTAGCCCTCTGAGCTGGAAGGGAGCATCCGGCCTGGCCCACCCCACCCATGAGGAGCATAAGCTCAGGATGATCGTGAACTTGCCTGGATCAAACAGTTACCAAGAATGGAAGCAGGACTAGGACTTGCTCAGCTGCATCACTGGGCTTTACTTTCTCCACTGCTCCGAGGGGTCTACAGCAAGCCCTGCAGAAAGCAGTGCTACAGGGAAAGCACACCTCAAAATACTTCTTTATTAAACTGCAACACCTGACTCATGAAAAGTGACTTACAGGGACACCTGGGTGGCTCATCGGTTGGGTGTCCAACTTCAGCTCAGGTCAGGATCTTGCAGTTCATGAGTTCAAGCCCTGTGTCAGGCTGTGTGCTGACAGCTCAGAACCTGGAACCTGCTTCAGATTCTGTGTTTCCCTCTCTCTCTGCCCCTCCCCCGCTTGCATTCTGTCTCCATCTCTCTCCCTCTCTCTCTCTCTCTCTCAAAAATTAAAACATTAAAAAAATTAAAAAAAAAGTGACTCACAGACATTTGTTGAATGTTGACAGCATGAATATTTAACATCAACATTTAAAAAAAACCAGCCCTATAAGCACCTGCAGTGTTCCAGGGCACTATGTCACACTGTTTACAACTGTTACCACATGGGACACTTGCGTGACTGCTACCGGAAGCTCTCTTTTATCCCTGAGTAAGCTTCGATAGAGCCTAAGTGCGGGGCCAGGATCACCTGTGTGGGAAGTGTTAGGGCCATCATTCCAGCCACAGTCCTAGACTGTCCCTGTACTGAGAGTTGGCAACCAAGGTAATGTGAAAATGCCATTTGGAACAATTCACAAAGCAGTAGTGTGTACAAGTAAGAGATGAGCGAGGAGTAACATCTCTGCATTTGTTCCTTTCGATGTCATTTCCAGCCCTATCACAGAGGAGACACATTTTTAAAAAAAAAAAATTTTTTTTTTAACGTTTATTTATTTTTGAGACAGAGACAGAGCATGAACGGGGGAGGGGCAGAGAGAGAGGGAGACACAGAATCGGAAGCAGGCTCCAGGCTCTGAGCCATCAGCCCAGAGCCCGACGCGGGGCTCGAACTCACGGACCGCGAGATCGTGACCTGAGCTGAAGTCGGACGCTTAACCGACTGAGCCACCCAGGCGCCCCGAGGAGGCACTTTTAATCCCTGCTTCTGCCTGGGATAGTCAGAACTTTAATGGCTGGTCTCTTTACAGTTTCAGAGATGGAGTTCATTGTTGTCTCCATCTTTCTTTGCCTTGCTCTGCGCTGCAGCTTTGCTTAATCTATTCCCTCCAATCCCCCTTGTGTTTTTCTTCTCACATCTTGAGGCAGTAAACTTGGTTCCTTAGATACCATATATGTAAGGTCGTCATGTGCATCTGTTGACTTGGTCTGTGGTCTGTTGTCTGCTTCCTACTCCTGACCAGCCCCACTTTCTTGCACATGTATGCATTTTTTCTTTCTTTCTTTCTTTCTTTCTTTCTTTCTTTCTTTCTTTCTTTTTTTTAAGATTTTATTTTCAAGCAGCCTCTACACCCAACGTGGGACTCAAACCCACAACCGTGAGATGAAGAGTCACACGCTCCACCACCAACTGAGCCAGCCAGGCACCCCAGAGTATGATTTTCTGTGTATATTGGATAGAGTCTTTGCTTATCTATTTAACTGTTTTCTAGGAGGAATCCATGGAGGAGAGGTAGAACATTAGAGCAGGAGTGTTAAAGATATGTGACACGAAAACACTTGACACCATAAGCTTTTGTGTTGTAAAATGCTTGTCAGGGAGGGAGATGCTGGTGCTGAATGAAGCTTGGAGTTGGAAAGGGATCATGATAGCAGGGGTGTTCCCAGACCCTCCTAAGGAGAGTTAATGCAGGGAGGGGCTGGGATGGTAAGAGCACCTGGAGTTTGGGAAAGCCTCTTAATAAGCAGTTGCTTTTGCTTGACATTGAAAGAGGAGAGAGGAACTTGTGTGGAGAGCAGTGCAAGGCCTGAGGGGTAGAGGAGCAAACTGACAGGCCGCTCTTTTTCCCTCTGGGAGGCAATCTGGCTAAAGGGTCTGAGACTTGAGTCTTGGCCTTGAATCTCAGCCCAGCCATGGTCTGGCTCTGTGCCCCTGTGGCCCTAGGGCACTCTTTGGCAAAATGGGGATAATGGTGTATTTGAAGGTTACTGGATTAAAATTTTGGCTATATAGACTGCATTTTAAAACCAGGGTTTGTACAAGGCTAAAACTAAATGCATCATAGAATCTCTGGGATATAAAAAGAAATGATTAATGTCATCAGAATAATTTATAGTATTATTACAACTTTATTAAGATGTTTAGCGGCCAAGACTTTTAGTCAATATCTTAATAAGTGGATGTTTTCTTGCACTATTTTAAAATATTTTTTAAAAGTTTATTTATTTATTTATTTATTTATTTATTTATTTAGAAAGAGCACGAGGGAGAGAGAATCCCAAAAAGGCTCTGTGCTGTGAGCGCGAAGCCTGATGCAGAGCTCTATCCCACTACTGAACCACCCAGGCACCCCTCGAAATATTTTTATAGGAAATGCTCAAATGGTATAGTCATGGGAGAACCAGGAATGCTTAAACAAAAGTAATTAGCACATCAACTTTCAGTACTTAATGCAGATTTGGGGCTTACATGGTTACCAGTTGCCTTTGGAAAGAGTTACATATTACTGTAACAGAATTGCCAGTTTATGTGAATTATTAATTAGTTGTCAACAGAATGATATATACAATTAGTTCATATGTATGGAGTATATATGTTAATTAATTTTAACTTTTTATTTTGCGATAATTTCAGAAACAGAGAAAGTACAAGATAGTATGAGGAATTCCCATGTGTTTTCCTCTAGATTTCACCAAATGTTAACATTTGCTACATTTTATTTATCTTTCTTTCTATAACTTTTTCTTTGAACCATTTGGGAGTAAGTTGCAAATACAATGCTCCTTTACCCCTAGGCAACTTCATGTATAGGTCTAAAAATGGATAAACATCACCACAATATAGTTATCAAAATCAGGAAATTTTGTCCTACTATCTCATCTATAGACCTTATTCCAATTTTGCCGGTTGTCTTCCCAATGTCTTTTCTAGCAAAAGAAAATATTTAAAAGAATTTGGGGGCACCTGGCTGGCTCAGTGGGTGGAGCATTTGACTCTTGATCTTGGGGTTGTGAGTTCAAGACCCATGTTGGGTGTAGAGATTACTTAAGAATAAAATCTTAGGGGTGACCAGATGGCTCAGTCAAATAAGCATCCGACTCTTGATTTTGGCTCAGGTCATGATCTCGTGGTTCGTGGGAAGTAGCCCCTGGTCATATTGGGATTCTTTTTTTTCCTCCCTCTGTGCTCCTTCCCTGCTCTCTCTTTCTCTCTCTCAAAGTAAATAACATTTAAAAATAAGAATAAATCCTTAAAAAAAAATTTTTGGGATGAGGTGTCCAGAATGAGCCAAGGTCATGTGGTATACTTGGTTGTGTGTCTTTAGACTCCTTCAATCTAGAACAACTCTTCAGTCTGTTTTGTGTCTCTCGTGTTCTTGACTTTTGGAGATTACAAGCCATTTATTTTCTAAAAGGACCTTGAATTCTGCTTTTCTTCAGATGTTTCTTCACGAGTAGGTTCAGGTTGTATATTTTGGGCATGAACCCTATGTAGTTGATAGCATGCCCTTCTCGGTGCTTCTCCTCATGAGACGCCATCTATTTTTCCCACTACAGTTGATGTTCCTTATGATCACTTGGTAAAAATTATGTCTGCCAGGTTTCTCCAAGGAAGTTACTATTTCTCCTCTTTGTAATTAGTAAGTGTCTTGCGGGAAGATAACTTTGTGACTATGTAAATAACCCATTTCTCATCAAACTTTCATCCATCGTTTTTAATATCCATTGGTGTTTCTTGCCAGAAATAATTATTACTCTGGTAGTGGCCAAATTGATGGTCACATTTTGAACGTTTGACATTGTAGTGGGAGAATAATAATTTCACAGCTCTGTAAGTGCCTAGATTGTTTCTGTGTTGCTGTACAGCATATTTGTGAATTCATGGTTTTGAAATCTTGTGAAATATTGAGGTAGCAACAGTGACATTCTTCTCTACATTCTTCATAGGATGTAAAGAACTTCCTAATTAGATTTTTAGGTTTTTATCTGATGACTCCTGTGGAGTTTTCTCACAGTCTGGATTTTGTTAAATGCAACCCCATGATATCCTATAACATGTTTTTCTGTCCTTCGTAATTCCTAAAAATTGTTAGCCGGATTTAGATTTTTGTTTTAAAGTGAATTGGTTTTATTATTGAATTGAATTATTTATTTAGTGATTTTTGATTCAGGCAGCATCCCATCCAGCAAGTAGAGGGGAGTTGCCTAGATTTAGATTCTTGATCTGGATTTCTCTCCCTTTTTCTCCTTTTTAATTTGCAAGTCTCTTTCATAGATGTTGTCCTTATATCATGAGACACTTAATGTCTGGTTGTCTCTCTGTGAAATTAGCAGCCACCAATGATCAGTCACGTCCATTATTACTTCATTAGCAGGTTTGAAATGGTTATAGTCTGTGTCATTCCTTGTTCATCTGTCAGCTATACTATTTAAAAAATTTTTTTAAGTGTTTTATTTATTTTTGAGAGAGACGGGGGGGAGGGGCAGAGAGAGAGAGAGAGGGAGACAGAGGATCCAAAGCGGTTCTGCGCTAATGGCAGAGAGCCTGATGTGGGGGTTGGAACGCACAAACTGTGAGGTCATGACCTGAGCCAAAGTCAGATATTCAACTGGTTGAGCCACTCAGGTGCCCCTCAGCTATACTGTTTTTTAAAAGAGAAACTATCCCCGGGGGCACCTGGGTGGCTCAGTCGGTTGAGCATCCAACTTCAGCTCAGGTCATGATCTCACAGTCCATAAGTTCAAGCCCTGCGTCAGGCTCTGTGCTGACAGCTTGGAGCCTGGAGCCTGCTTCCGATTCTGTCTCCCTCTCTCTCTGCCCCTAACCCACTCACATTCTGTCTCTGTCTGTCTCAAAAATAAACATTAAAAAAAAAAGAGAGAGAGAAACTATCCCTTATAAACTATTAGTTAACTTAGATCAAAGGTCAGCAAACTACGGTTTACAGTCTAAATCCAGCCTGCTACTTATTTTTGTAAATAAAGTTTTATTAGAACACAGCCATGCTCGGGGCGCCTGGGTGGCGCAGTCGGTTAAGCGTCCGACTTCAGCCAGGTCACGATCTCGCGGTCCGTGAGTTCGAGCCCCGCGTCAGGCTCTGGGCTGATGGCTCGGAGCCTGGAGCTTGTTTCCGATTCTGTGTCTCCCTCTCTCTCTGCCCCTCCCCCGTTCATGCTCTGTCTCTCTCTGTCCCCCAAAAAAAAAAAAAAAAAAAGTTGAAAAAAAAAAGAACACAGCCATGCTCATTTGTTTGCATATTGTCTATGACTGCTTTTCTTTTTTTTTTTTTTATTTTTTTATTTATTTTTTTTTTCAACGTTTTTTAATTTATTTTTGGGACAGAGAGAGACATAGCATGAACGGGGGAGGGGCAGAGAGAGAGGGAGACACAGAATCGGAAACAGGCTCCAGGCTCCGAGCCATCAGCCCAGAGCCTGACGCGGGGCTCGAACTCACGGACCGCGAGATCGTGACCTGGCTGAAGTCGGACGCTTAACCGACTGCGCCACCCAGGCGCCCCTATGACTGCTTTTCAATACAAGGGCTTAGGGGTGTAGTTGCCACTGAGACCATATGCAGCCCACAGAACTGAAAAGATCTGTATAGCCCATTGTAGAACAAGTGTGCTGATCCCTATAGGTCATAAGGGGGAAGCAATTTACATGCTTCATTCTTTCCCTTTCTTTACTAGTTTTCCATTTGGTTTCTTATTACCTGCAAAGGTGACCAATGAAGTTATTTTTTAAAATATTATGAACTCATGGATTTCAACCTATTTCATGTATTTCAATCCATTTATAAATATTATTTTTATTGATTTCAAATTGTTCCATCTTTACCTGGTGGGAGCCTCTTCAAGTTGGCTCCAGAGTCCTTTTGATACAATTCTAGTGGTCTTTGATGTTTCCCTGTTTAGTGTTATGGCAGGATGTTCCAAGTTCATCTTGCACATTTCCCATCCCAGACCAGCTATTTCTAGAAGGAGCTCTGATTCCTTGTAGTGAAATATGTTGTTTAGACACCATAGTATGAATGCTAAGGGTGCTTATAGGTTCTTTTTTTTTTTTAAGTTTATTTATTTTAAGAGAGAGAGAGAGAGAGAAAATCCCAAGCAGGCACCATAGTGTCACTACAGAGCTCGACTTGGGGCTCGATCTCACGAACTGTGCATCATGACCTGGGTGGAGATCAAGAGTCGAATGCCTTACCAACTGTGCCACGCAGGTGCCCTTAAGGGTGCACATATAGTTTCTGAATGTTATTCTACTTAAACTTTTTTTTTTTTTAAGTAGGCTCAATGCAGGTCTTCAACTCAAGACTCTGAGATCAAGACCTTATCTGATATCAAGAGTCGGATACTTAACTGACTGAGCCACCCAGGTGCCCCCATCCTTTTATAAAATTCTTAAAAATTTTTTTTGAATGTTTATTTATTTTTGAGAGAGTGTGTTTGTGTGCATGCGTGTGTGCGTGCATGAGTGGGGGAGGAGCAGAGAGAGAGGGAGATACAGAATCCAAAACAAGCTCCAGGCCCTGAACTGTCAGTACAGAGCCTGGTAGAGGGCTTGAACCCATGAACTGGGAGATCATGACCTGAGCTGAAGTGGGACGCTTAACTGACTGAGCCACCCAGGCACCCCTAAACTCTTTTTTTTTTTTTGAAGTTATTCTGTTTAATGTTACAAGCACACCAAGCAATTCCATAGAGTTTAGAAGTAGAATGCCTATTGTAATTTAAAAACATTTATATGCACTTGTTCAGAAAGTATATACTGTTCTTTTTTTAAAAAAATTTTTTTTTAAGTTTATTTTGAGAGAGAGAGAAAAAGAGAGAGAGCAGAGGAGGGGCAGAGAGAGTGAGAGAAAGAGCCTGAATAGGGGCTTGAACCCATGAACTGTGAGATCATGACCTGAGCTGAAATCAAGAGTCGGACACTTAATCAACTGAGCCACCCAGGCACCCCTACTGTTCTCTTTTTTAATGTTAGTAATGCAGTTAATTAATCCTATTTAATAATTGTAGGTGTACATTGTAATTGTTTTCTGTAAAAGATTAATATGTTTCATGCTTATATTTTATTCTTTCAATAAAAAATAACATAATTCTGCCAACAGATAACGTTTCAAGAGATAAAGCTCATAAGGAGATTTCCACTAAACTAAGCCTGTTTTTTGAAAGGGCATGTTCAGATAATGATGACGAATCCAAACATGCTTCATTTTTTTATTTTTCACCTTGTTACATTACTTAAATATGTTGGTCACCCCTGTCACCACATGATCATTGATCAGGCAGAAGTTCACCCTTCTGAAGATTGAAGCTGAAGCTAAGTAACATTTCCATTGAATGCTGAGGCCAAGGCCATATTTTGATATATTCCTAGGACCTACCTCATAGTTGCAAAGATTAATTAAGTTGTACACAAGCATGGAGAACAATGTCTGGTACAATAAGGGCTTTGTTAAGGTAAACTCATTATTAGCATTAGCAGTTCTGAGATATTGTTAAAAACAACAACAACAACAAAACCACAAACTTCTTTTTAAAGTAAACTTTATGCCCAGGGTGGAGCCCAGCGCAGGGCTTGAACTCACGACCCTGAGATCAAGACCTGAGCTGAGATCAAGAGTCGGATGCTTAACCTACTGAGTCACTCAGGTGCCCATTAGCTCCTATAAAATTTAGTCTTTATACCACACCATTCGTTGGGCACTTACTGATACTCAGTTTTGGATTGCTACTTTTCTAGAATCCATATTCTTATGCACCCTGGCTGTCCTCTTTCCCTTTTGATCATTGTCACCCCTAGCACAGTACCTTGTATACAAAATCTGCACATGTGTATTTGTTATTTATTTACATTTCCTTCTTTATGCATCATGTATAATAAACAGCAAAATCTGTCTTCCTCCCGGACATTTTAGGCTAACAAGGGCAATCTTTGTTCACGCCTGGCATCTTTCAGGGTTTAATCTTTGTAAAGTTGATCATTGGTGGTTGATCATTTTTACTTTACATTTTTGAAAATTTTCTCAATTCATCCCAGTACCGAGGCTGTACATACATCTTTTCAAAAATAAAGCAGATGTCTGTGCTGGAGGTAGACCTTTGAATCTGGCCTGCTGGTTTCTAGCTGTGGATTTTCCTTCATCTGTGATACTGGGAGTGTGTCAGCAGTTGTGGAAGCCATATGTTTTTATAGGTCTGTGCCAAGGAAAATACTTTAGAATTACATTAGCAACTCCAAGGTATTTTGGCTGTTCTGAGAGGACACATAGTTTTCCAGTTCTATGAACAAGAGCTTTTGTTTTATACGGAAGGTTCTTGTAGGCTATGAGAACAATAGTGCCTCTATCAGCATTTCCCAGAGTAACATCCTTGGGATGTTAATAGGTAGGGCATGCTCAGCCTTATTTCTGCAGGACTTCTTGGGCCTTTAACATGCTGGTGTATACCATGAATCTCTTTATTTTTATTTTTATTTATTTATTTATTTTTAATTTTTGAGAGAGAGAGCATGAGCTGGGAAAGTTCAGAGAGAGGGGGAGACACAGAATATGAAGCAAGCTCCAGGCTCTGAGCTGTCAGCACAGAGCCGGACATGGGGCTTGAACCCACGGACTGCGAGATCATGACCCGAGCCGAAGTCAGACGCCCAACCCACTGAGCCACCCAGGCACCCCTACCAATGAGTCTCTCACAGGGGAGTGTATTATGCAGGATTCCTCCGGCCTTGTGTTTGGAATACTACACTCCCCCTCCCCCCACAAGCATAAGTCTCCCCTCCTGCTCTCTGCCTCCCAGACTCAGATGTGGTTCCTTGCTGCATGTTTTCAACTCCCTGTGTATGAGCTCCCTTTACTGTTGGTAAATAGGTGGCCTAGTAATTATCTGATACTTGTCTCTGGATCTTAAACTTACTGAAGTCAGGGAGTGGCTCTGTTTTGTTCTTCATTGTAGTTATAGCACCAAGCATTTAGAAAACCCTCAATAAGTATTTGTTAGATGGGGGTACCTGGGTGGCTCAGTCGGTGAAGCGTCCAACTCTTGATTTTGCCTCTGGTCATGATCTCACAGTTCCTAAGATCCAGCCCTGTATTGGGCTCTGCACTGCGGAGCCTGCTTTGGATTCTCTCTCTCTTCTCTCTGCCCCTCCCACTCTCATTCTCCTTCTCTCTCTCTCTCTCTCACTCTCAAAATAAATAAATAAACTGAAAAAAGTATTTGTTGGATGGATGAAGGAACCACAGAATCCTTCATTTCCGTGTGGCATCTCCTGGGACTGGTGTTCCACAGAACCCATTTTAGGAACCCTGGATGGGTCTGTGCTATCATTATATTCTTGGTAACTTCATTTTCAGTGTGAATAACTGGAATTCTGCAGCTCTTCATAATTCTACCTAATTTACTCAGCGCACTCAGCTAGCAGGGAACTGTCAGCGTATTTAAAGTTACGAGGCTCCATACCTGGAATAGCTTGTCTCCGTGGCGCAGAAGTGAGTCCACCAGGAGCGGGTCCTTAGTTTCCTGATACCTGTCTCAGGGCCCATTACCCACTTGCCCGGCTGCAGCCCTAGTCTAACAGTGTTCGTTACACAAATAGGAACTAGTGTTTCAGATTGTTAGGGGAGGGTGAAATCAGATGCCCCTTTGCACACTAATTAATGCAGGCAGAACAAGGTCCAGCTTGGTTTTCAAGTTCAAGTTTGGCTTATACGTGGTCCGGGGTGAAGATTATGATCGTGGGTAAATTAAAAACAAATGGTAAGTAAGTCATACTAAGGTAGAAAGAGAGTTCAGGATTCTTGTTTTTAAACACTCGGGGTAAACAGACCTCTCTCTAAGGTAGATACTTGCCTCCCCTCCTCCGCTTACCTCTCCATCTTCGTGATTATTCTTCCTTTGTACTTAGATTAGCAAGTGGGTAGGTACGTACGGATGGTCTTATGTCCGTGTACACAAGCCTTGTCTGCCACGTGGCTAGCTCTTCTGAACTGGGAAAATCGAAGTTTTGTCAAACCTGCTAACGCATGAAGTCGAAGGGAAGCATGCGTGTGGCAAGCTGCCCTCTTCCTTAAGAATGGTCCACAGCCATCTGCTGCCCCAAGGCAGCTTCCTTTTCCTCAAGTGTGCTCAAGGTGAGTGTGCAGGGAGTGAGCACACAGAACCCCCTGTGTTCTTCTCCCTGCCCAGGCCGAGTCCTGAGCACACTTTTGACTAGACCTGGGGAGCTTGCCCTGGCAAATTTATGCACTAAATAGGACTCTGTATGTGCAAGCCAAATTAAGTCTGCAGGCAATCTTTATGAGCACAGTAACTGTTTCACAGATGTAAAGACGCCCAAAAGTCCTGTGTGTGTGTGTAATCTCGGTCCCTGTAAAGTTTCCATGAACACATTGCAGGGGCTGTACCTGCAAATGTGGTTCCTCTGTTCTCACCTTGCTTAACTCTTCACTATCGATGTAGGCATCCTAGGATTCCATGTGTGTGCAAGTATGCACGTGTATCAGTGTGTTTGTGTGTACACAACTAGTTCTCAACCGGGGCAATTTTGACAAGGTCTGGAGACAGACCCTGTGGGTTGTTATGACTTAGGGGGATGCTCTTACCATCCAGTGGGTAGAGGCCGGGGCTGCTCCTTCACATCTTAAAATGTACTGATGGATGCTTCCTCACAACAAAAAATTACATTGTTCCAATGTCCTTGTGCTGTGCTTGAGAAGCTCTGGTGTACAGATACGTATTGTGTACATATAGGAAATAAACCATGTGAGTGAGAGTGTGTGTGTGTGTGTGTGTGTGTGTGTGTGTGTGCATGCGTGTGTTTTTAAGAATGGACCTTAGGGGCGTCTGGGTGGCTCAGTTGGTTGAGCGTCCGACTTCAGCTCAGGTCACGATCTCACGGTTCATGAGTTCAAGTCCCGCGTCAAGTTCTGTCCTGACAGCCTGTGCTGGAGCCTGCTTTGGGTTCCATGTTTTCCCACTCATGCTTTGTCTCTCTCTCAAAAATAAATAAACATTAAAAAAAAATTTAAGAATGGACCTTAGAGATGCTAGTTGGATTTTACTTGCAGCTAAAGAAACCGAGCCCAGAGGGGCAAAGAGAGTTGCTGATTTCATGGAGCTGGTGAGAAACACAGCAGGACTGGTCCTTGAGGCTCTTTTCTTCCGAATAGTGCTTCTTGCAGTGATAACAATTTTATTCTTTGAGTGTTCTCTGCGTCCCTGAGAAGAATTGCATACATTCCCTCATTAATCCTCGGAATGACCCTGCGGGGACTGTGGTTATTCCTGCTTTATTCTAGAGGAAAGCAGACTTGTCTGAGGCCACCCAACAATCCAGGGGCAGGGACTGGCAGAGAACCCAGATTTGCCCAGCTCCTATTAAGTGGCACTGCCTCCCACTGGGCCTCACTTGATGGCTTGTGTGAATTTGAGGGACGTGGCATGTACAGGGAAGACGCTGAACTGGGTGACCCACAGAGTTCTTCCCAGGGGTTGCATTCAAAGGCTGCAGTTTGGAAATGGTCACCAGTGCCAGAGTTTTGTGTCCAAGAAGCCCTGAGCTGTAGAACCCTCAGCCCTGCTGAGGAGGCCTCTGGGTGGAGAGCCGGCCCTGCCTGCACCTGACCGGCCCAGGGCCCGTTGGGTGGGGCAGGATGGGAGAGACCCTGACTGGCTTTCCGGCCCTCCCCTCCTTTCTCCCTCCTTCCCTGCTCAGGGGAGGTCCTGGGGTTAGTAGGAGGTGAGGGGCAATTAGTGGGAATTACTCATCATTTGTGTAGACACGGGGCCCAGCTTTAGAGCTGCCTCCTGGGACCAGAGAAGCCAGGGAACTTCTGTCAGAATGTTGCATGGAAGACCAAGAGGAAAGCAAGCCTTCTGTGGGAAGCAAGGAAGGTGAGGAGCCTTCTCCTAGGGAGGTCAACTTTAGATTCTCCCAGGTGTGAGTGAGGAGCCAGCCACACAGCCAAGTGTGCACCGGCAGTGTGGGCAGAGGATGGGGACAGCGGCTGGGAGACTGGCAGGAAGCGGGGTCCAGTCCGTGACAACGGCTCAGAGCCCTCCCTCAGCCTCATCTGTGCAGCCACACTGAGGAACTCACCAGTGGACAGACTTCATTTTCCTCCCTTATCCTTCTGGCAGGAGGTGCTTTAAACATAAGCCATCCGCTCCCCTCCAGGATCCCTCTGTGCTTTTTGGTTTGGTGTCCAGGAGACCCTCATATAGACGGAATCATATGGATTCCGTGTGAAGGTGAAACCTATCCAGAGCACCAAGATCCAGACTTTCCGTGGGCTGTTTTCACACTTTACAGATGTGTTGTGAGGAGCTATGAGCCTGTTTAAAAATAATTTTTGACCAGGGGCGCCAGGGTGGCTCAGTCGGTTAAGCATCCAACTTCGGCTCAGGTCATGGTCTTGCTGTTCATGAATTTGGGCCCTGCATCCGGCTCCACACTGGCAGTGCTGAGCCTGCTTGGGATTCTCCCTCTTCTCCTCTCTCTCCACCCCTCTCCCACTTGTACACTCACTCTCTCTCTCTCTCTCTCTCTCTCTCTCTCAAAAATAAATAAATAAACTTAACAAGAAATTCTGACCAAACTTTTTACTGAGAGAGGTTTGCGGGCTGAGAGAAGATCCATCCACATTGCAAGCCCTAAGAAAAATCATTGTGCTTTGAGTTGCCAAGATTACTGTTGTTTCAGCCAGAATAGTTCTGGGGATAATAGTTTTCCTATCTCTTTTTGGGAAAAAAACAAAAACAAAAAACAAAACAAAACTCTGGGGTTTTCTGTCATTGATGTATCTTTCATCTGTGTGTCCTGCTTTAATAAAATGTTATTATGCCTCTCTGTAAGTGGATAGTTGAGCAGAATAGCAAGCTGATTTATCCCTCAGCCAGCCCTGCGATGGGGCCTGGTTCTTTGGAGATGGTCCAAAACGAAATAGCCACAGCTCACCTGCCGAAGGGCCTCCTGGCCCCGAGATGGGCTGGAGCCCCCACCCCGCCTTTCTGTCTGTCAGAAGGTTGTTTTCCATCCCAACAAAGATCTCTGTTATTGAAGAACCGTGCCTTTAAATCTGACTGTGTTTCCATCTCTGGTACAGACTGTCTTCCCTCAGGCAAGTTTCTGGCTCGGAGTTGGCTGCAAGGATGTGGAAGCACAATCGGGCTTTGTGGTGCAGGAGGGCTTTGCCGAGCCCTGCAAGGTGGGGTTCGGCCTTGTATAAATAAATAACAGCAAGCTAGCTTCAGGAAAAGGGGATTCCTGGAATGAGAGAGACTGGCGCTCGAGACAGGAAACTCTTCCTGGGGTTTCTGCAGCTTCTTGTAGCCTGTTGTCCTTTCTTAGGGCTTGCGGGAGGCCCTGGGGCCTGGTGTTCTCCTCCTGGAGCTGCCCTGACTCCCTGCATGCCTTGGACCAACCACTGACCTTCAGGAACCTGGCTTGGGCCCCTTTTGTGGTCCAAAGAGATGCACTTTGCCCCTTGCGTGGCCCAGCTGCAGCCTCGGTAGAGTGAGCTCTGGGTTACTCAGGAACCAGTTAGGCAGATACCTGCCCTGTTTTGGCTTTTCTTCACTCCTTACATTTCGGTCGGTGATGTCCTCTCCAGAAGGAGCCCTGGAGACCAAGAAGGGCATACCTGGCTGCTTGCACTTTGGAAGCTCTGTTAGAGTACGAAGGGAGACCGGTTCAGGCATTCCTTCTGTTTTCCATACCATTGCTGGCCCTCTGGCTGGTTTTGAGTGTAAGCCTTTTGGCATCAGAGATGGGAGAAGCCCACAAGAAATTAAAGATCATATTTGGGCCTTCTTGGCTCAAGGCCCAGGGGCATGCTTAAGGAAAAGTGGGACATCTGGTTTCCCCCCTCACAGCAGGTCTGATCCTAGACCGAGTGTGCTGTTGGCCGAGCTGTCCCGGCAGCCTCCTCCTGCCATGGCCGGCAGTTTCCCTCTGTCCCTCACCAGGTCCTTCTCGGCCCGGTTTCTCCATCTATTGCGTAGGGGCCCAGTTTTTTCTCGAAGTGTGTCTCCTGCTCCCCGGTTGGCTCAGCTCACTCCTTTTCCCGTGGTGGTCCCTTGGTTCTCAGGTTTAAGAGCCCACCTGCCCAAAGGGCTTTCCCGAGCTGGCATACAGGCCCTGGTAGAGCCCTGCGACACTGTCACAAGAGGGAGGAAGGGCATTAGCTGCGTGTCCTATCTTCTGCCAAATCTTGCCTCCTTCTACCTAAAGACTAGGCTTGGGGGTGCCTGGGTGGCTCAGTCGGTTAAGCGTCTGACTTCAGCTCAGGTCACGATCTCGCGGCCCGTGGGTTCAAGCCCTGCGTCAGGCTCTGGGCTGATGGCTCGGAGCCTGCAGCCTGCTTCCGATTCTGTGTCTCCCTCTCTCTCTGCCCCTCCCCCGTTCATGCTCTGTCTCTCTCTGTGTCAAAAATAAATAAACGTTAAAAAAAAAAATAAAAAAAAAAAGACTAGGCTTGGTTTTCTTTTCAAATAAAAAAAATTAATAAACAGGAAAATTGACTTCTTGGTATACAGTTTTATAAATTTTAACACATGGATTCCTGTGGCCACTACCGCAGTTCCAAATCCCTAAAAACTCCTCGTGCTACCCCTCTGGAGGTGCCCTCCCATCCCTCTTTGCCCTGGCAACCACTGCTCTGTCTCCAGCACTCTTCCTAAGGATTTGTTGGCCAAGTTACGGGCATCTTCCCAGAAATTTCATTGGTCCATAGTGGTATAAGGGAGAAACATGAAAATCAAGTCCACTCTCTGGAAAGCACCCTAGCATCCTTTGTCCTTTTTATTCTGGCTGCACTGAGCTCTCACGCCTACTAGTGCTCCTTCAGTATGGACAAAACAGTGTTAACCCAACCTTCTTCCTCCTCAGCTGCGCCTACAGCATGACATTTTTTATCCGTTCCATCCCTGTTTCCCTGCTTATAATAAACACACCTCTCTTAGCCCAGTGCTTCAAAACTTTGATAAGAAGACACAGATGAATTCTAAGTGTAAGGAATGCCATCAACAACAACAACCCGGAGCTAGAGATTGCCCAAGGAAGAAAGATGAGTTGAACAAAAAGTACACGGGAAACTCTTGGCCGTGGATTTGAGCCCATGTTTTATTTTTGAAGTTTTGGTACATCTTGGAAACAAAAAAGTCAAAAGGCTTGCTTTTGTTCCCGAAGATCATGTGCAAACATTAGCGAGAACCTGTTTAGTTGGTGTAGGACAAGGGTGGTTGTCGAGGTCTGTCTGGGCTCCCCTTGCCTGTATGGAAGAATTAGGACCAGACGTATGATCCATCAGCCCGTAGACATGAATCCCCTTGCTGGGCTTGCTGTGGGGAATATGCCTGTGTCCTTCTAGCAAAGGATTTATCATCCCCCTTGCTCTCAGAAAAAAATCTTCCCCAACTTGCCCAAGTGCCCCTGTCTCCCTGCCCCCCTGCACTTGAACAGCTTCATCTCATGAGAGATGTTTCTCAGTTAGTGAAGTGTTGACTCCAGAATGTCCAGGATAAGTTGCAGGTGCCCAGTATCCTGGTAAAATTTCAGATTCTACGTCAGTCTGGGGACTTGAAGGAACTCAGGATACATTTTAGGGTACATAAAGTTTTTAAAATGGATTCACTCAAAGTGATTGGCCCTTGCAAGAGGGGAACAGAAGTCGGTGTGTAGTTTCCTTGCAGGTGGGGAGAGGCTGAGCTGTTAGGGAGGGGAGGTGCTCCTGAGTGGGCGGGGCCGGTCTCTCGAGCTCCAAGCCCTCCCTTGGTCCCCTCCTGCCTCCTGGCAGCAGAAGATGACCGCCTGGGGTGGTGGTCTCCAGTCTGGGGGGCCAGGTGAACATGTGAAGCACACAGGACATACAGAAGTCCCCATTCATACTCTTGTGCATATTCAGTCCATGTGAAAGGGTGAAAATGATTTTCCACACTGCGGGCTGAGCATCTGTGGTGATTAACTTATGGGGCCTGCACTCTGGGCTGACTCCTTGGCCAGATTGCGATCAAGACCCTGGCTTGAGAGTAGGAGCCAAAGCTGGAAGGGGGCCGGGCCTGGCAGTGCCCTTATAGGAACTCAAGCTTCTGGTGGCCAGCCTGAGCCTGGGCTGGGAGTCAGGTGAGCAGTCCCACGTGGGAGACAGAGGCCAAGGGTCTCACTAGGCGGGCCCGGCAAGGCAAGCTGGTGGTGGGCCATAGTCCTGGCAGACTGCCCTCAGAAACAGAAGTGTGGAGATCGAAGCTGTGAGGTACCCCAAAGGTTGAGAATTACTGGCCCACCAGAGTTCCCTGGAGCTCACCTCCTCACCCTTTTCTGAAAGTGCACATGCCCCACCCCTGTGCCCAGAATCTCTAGGTCGCGGGACGCCGGAACTTGTATTTGTTAGAAGCTCCCCTTTAAAAGTCTGTGCATAGCTAGGTTGAGATGCCTTGCTTTGGGCAGCGGCAGGGTCGGCAGGCTGCTGTGTGGCTACAGGCGGAAGCCAGCCCCAGTCGGGAGGTCAGAGAGCAACAGAGTCAGACAGACCTCAGCTGGGCCACCCCTTGTTAAATACCAGATTCCCAAACCAGGGGTTCTCCTATTTTCTTGGTCTCTACAGATGGAGTGTCTCCTATATTTCTAGCTGAACAAAATCATTTCAGTCCATGGAGCAAGCCTTCCCGTGCTCTTTTGTTCTCACAGAAGACATTCTGGTTTCTCCTTTGAGATGATCTCTGCGGGCACTTTCTGTTGCTGTGGGGGTGGCTTGAGATCCCTGCCCCTGTGTGTACCTCAGTTGTGGTACTCCTCACTTTAATAGCTGTCAACTTGGTTCTGGATCATTTTTTGCGTTCCTGGCATGTAGGAGCTTCCTAACCAAATCTTATTAAATTTGATGTTTTAATGAAAGGCATTTTTTAACTCCCTGCCCTCTTTGCCACCATCCCCCCTGCTCATCAGAAGTATAGCTCCACTCTACCCAATAAAGGCCGCCATAGAGTGGACCTGTAAGAAATCAGACCGAGGCCAGCCTCAGCACGCTCCTGAGAACCACTAAGATAAACACAAAATGCACTCTCGCCGAATTCTGAGAAGGAAAGGCCCTCAAAGGTCATAGGGTCCAGTGGCTCTCAACCCTGGCTACACATTAGAATCATCTGGGGAGCTTTTAAAAAATGTTCATGCCCAACCCCCACCCTCTGAGATTTTGATTCAGTTGGTCTGGGGTGGGGCTCAGGCTTGCGTGGAATTTTCTTAAAGCTCCCCAGGGGCTTCTAATGCACAGCCAAGTTTGTAAACCACTGCCCTAGGCCAAAACTCCTCATAGAATAGTTGAATGAAAGGATTAAAAATATCTCTGCCTGCTGAGGTGATGGCCCCCCAGTAAGACCAGGGCTGGTGGTAGGTTGCCAGCAACGCACCCTTGGATTCCCTAAGCCCCTTATCCTCCACAAGACTTGGCCTTGGACCATCCCTCCTTCCCGGAGACCAGAAGCAGACTCTGAACAGAATCCAGTTTTAAACCGATTAGTGGTACATGTAAGGAGACATGGTGTGATGGGCTCTGAATTAAGAACTCCTTTTCCCAGGCCATATATTTGATTTCATATGTTGTATTAATTTGCTAGGGCTGCTGTGTCAACTGCCACAAACTGGGTGGCTTAGCACAACAGAAATGCCTTCTCTCACAGCTCTGGAGACTGAGAGTCTGAAATAAGGTGTCAGTTAGCAGGGTTAGTTCCCTCGGAGGGCTGTGAAGGAAGGCTCTGTTCTAGTCTGTCTCCTTTGCTTTCAGATGGCTGTCTTCTCTCTGTCTCTTCACATTGTCCTCCCTCTGGGTGTGTCTGTCCAAATTTCTCCATTTGATAAAGACAGCAGTCATATTGGGTTAGGGCCCACCGTGACTTCATTTTCACTTGGGTCCCTCAGTGAAAACCCTACGTCTAAGGTTACATTCTGAGGTACAGGGGGTGAGGGCTTTCACTATCTTTTTGGAGACATATACAGTTCGACCTATAACAAATATCATCCAAGCTTTCTCCTTTTTAAAAAGTTTTTATTTATGGGCACCTGGGTGGCTCAGTTGGTTAAGCAACCGACTTCGCCTCAGGTCATGATCTTGTGATTCATGAGTTCAAGCCCTGCATCGGGCTCTGTGCTGATAGCTCAGAGCCTGGAGCCTGCTTCGGGATTCTGTGTCTCCCTCTCTGTCTGCCCCTCCCCTAGTTGTGCTCTGTCTCTCTCTCAAAAATAAGTAAACATTTAAAAAAATAACAGAAAGTGTTTATTTATGTATTTGTTTCTTTTTTATTAACTTGTTTTACTTTTTATTTATTTTATTTAAAAACATTTTTTTAATGTTTTTATTTTTACTTTTGAGACAGAGAGAGACAGAACATGAGCAGGGGAGGGGGCCGAGAGAGGGGGAGACACAGAATCTGAAACAGGCTCCAGGCTCTGAGCTGTCAGCACAGAGCCCGACTTGGGGCTTGAACTCACGGAGTGTAAGATCATGACCTGAGCTGAAGTTGGACACTTAACCGACTGAGCCACCCAGGTGCCCCTATTTTTTATTTTTTAAGTTTACATCCAAATTAGCTAGCATATAGTGCAGCAATGATTTCAGGAGTAGATTCCTTAATGCCCCTTACCCGTTTAGCCCATCCCCCCTCTTACAACCCCTCCTGTAACCCTCAGTTTGTTCTCCATATTTATGAGTCTCTTCTGTTTTGTCCCCCTCCCTGTTTTTATATTATTTTTGTTTCCCTTCCCTTATGTTCATCTGTTTTGTCTCTTAAAGTCCTCATATGGGTGAAGTCATATGATTTTTGTCTTTCTCTGACTGACTAATTTCACTTAGCATAATACCCTCCAGTTCCATCCATGTAGTTGCAAATGTCAAGATTTCATTCTTTATGATTGCCGAGTAATACTCCATTGTGTGTGTGTGTGCGTGTGTGTGTATATATACACACACGCATATATATGTGTGTGTATATATACACCACATTTTCTTTATCCATTCATCCATCGATGAACATTTGGGCTCTTTCCATACTTTGGCTATTGTTGATAGTGCTGCTGTAAACATGGGGGTGCATGTGTCCCTTCGAAACAGCACACCTGTATCCCGTGGATAAATGCCCAGTAGTGCAATTGCTGGGTCGTATGGTAGTTCCATTTTTAGTTTTTTGAGGAACCTCCATACTGTTTTCCAGAGTGGCTGCACCAGCTTGCATTCCCATATGTATTTATTTATTTAGAGCACATGAGTAGGGGAGGGCCAGAGAGAGGGAGAGAGAATCCTAAGATCATGACCTGAGCTGAAATCAAGAGTCAGACACTCAGCCGACTGAGCCACCCAGGCACCCCTCGTCCAAGCTTTCTACCTTAACTGCAGCCTTTACTGAGTAGAGCCACATATTTTTCTTTGCACCCTCAAATTGCTCAGATCACAGAGCCCAGGGCTGGTTGGTTATCAGCATCCAGCATTAACTTGCTGACAGACTGACATCTGTTCTCCTGGTTTGGGGTATACCTGGAGGATGATAGTTTATGGTCAGGCTCCCCCAGAGATGGATAGAATTCCTCTGATTTCCTCACGGTGGCAGAAGCAGCTGAGAGCCTGAAAGGAGAGGTGAACTAAGGAGGGGTGGGCCTCCCCTATCTAAGATAAAGGCCAGAGTCACACGCTGATGTTAAACAGCATTGAGTGGATGCATTTGTACTCTGGAGGAGAGTGATGGAGGTGATGCGATGGTAGGTCTTGGGAATGTACATACATTGTCACTGGTAAACAGGTTAGGGAGTAACCAGCGTGTGGAGAGGAGGCAGCGTTTCATTCCCATGGAAATTCTACATCAACTGCTTACTCCAGAGGCTGTCCTTTGCATGAGCCACTGCGGACAGAATTCAGGGAGGCTTCAAACACTTGGATGGGGAAAAAAATTACATTTAATTTTCACCAACTGAAAATTTGTGTTTCCTTCGATGACGAATGGAGACAATAAACCATAGTGACCTGAGCAGTACCTGTGACTACCACCAATAGCAGCTGCAGAAATTTTTTTCCAATATGGTAGAGTTGTAGATGTCTCTAAATATTGTTACCCTCATCGCTGCTTCAGAATTAAGGTGGTTATGAGGCTTATGGAAGAGTCTCACCTAATGTGTAATTAAATATTACCATGGCAAAAATTTTTAAATATTTTGATGACTGCAATTTATTGTAATTGGCTGCCTTTGTAACGTTATGTATTTAATTTGTGCACGTAATGCCATTCTACGGAAGGTCTGCAGGTTTCCCCGGGCTGCCAAGGGGTGGTCTGTGGCATTAAAGAGGTTAAGAAGCCTAGTTTTGTGTTTGTAATAACTCCTTCCTGTCCCCAGTGGGTAGGTAAATCCTATAAATGGAGATAATTCTAGATTACAGTCTTGACAGTCACTGATTTAGTTGATATTTGTATCTTTTATTTTGGGCTCCTTGGGGCTAAGCCATGTGTGTATGTGTGTGCATGTGCACTCACGTGGACTTACTTTCAAAGACGTCAAGGATTAAGTAAACATTTTAGAACAAGCCCGGCTTTAAATATGCCCTGCAGTGCTGTCGGGCCCTGTTTGGGAAAGCTGGTTCCTGCCTTCGCCAGCCAGTCTCCATTGAGCAAGTAGGGTACCACTTATTCCTCCCAGAGCCAAATGCACTGGGACATGCTCCCCTTGGTCACTCTGGAAATGTGCAAGCCTCGCACTGATGACTGAGCTGCCTGTGTTGGGACTTGAAACTTGGGCTCACACAGCCAGTTCCAGGTGGCCCGGGACAATGCTGAGGGTGCCAGCTCCCAGGTCCTGGTGGGTGTGAAAATGGTCTGATGGCAAATGATTAGGTCTATGGGTTTTTTCGTGGAGTTTTGTTTTTTACTTTCCTTTTGAAATAATTAGACTCACAGGTAGTTTTTAAAAATAGTATGTGAGAGTCCTGGGATCTCTCCCCAGTTTCCCCCAGTGGTGACATCTTCTGCAGCTCAAACTCAATATTGAAACCAGGTCATTGACAATGATACGTTGCTGTTACCGTCAGCTGGATTATAGACCTTAATCGGTTCTCACCACTGTTCACATGCCTTCACTTAGGTGTGTGTTTGTATAGTTCTGTGCAGTTTTATCCTATGCAGAGATTCATGTAGCTACCACCATAATCACAATACAGAACCATTTATGGAACAAATTTTTAAAACTCAGTTGTGAGGCACGCCGTATAGTGAATTATTATCAGTTTTGTAAAAGCACAGCCCATCAGCCTCGAGGCTGGAGGTGGTGGTTTGATGCATCTCCAGGCCTGTGTAGCATTTGGACCCTGTGCTAGGTGTGTCTGCCATTTTCAAGGTCCAATCTGGACCTGGAGTCCATTCGGTGGAAGTTGTAGGAGGCAGTGGTGCTCGTGCTCCGTAGGCACAGCATTCTGCATCCCAGGTTTGGGATCAGGGTGTTTCTCTGAGCTGGGGAGTCGGGGGTACAGCAAAAAAGAGGCAGGACACAAGGGCAGCGTCCAACTCTTGGGGGTCCAGAGCTTCATAGGGGGTGAGAGGACAGTTAGGGAATAAAGAGATGCCCCGACTGGGTCTGGGTTGTAGGGAAAGGTCCTATCTTGGTGGGCATGGAGGTCCCCGGGAGCCCTCTCCTCCTACCCTGCATCCCTGAATTGACTGTGCTGCTGGGCGTCGCTTCCAGATGCAAAATGGGGATGATAGTTGCTCCACTGCCTGTGCCGTTGTGAGGTCTGATTACCATGGTAGAAGGGAGGACACTTGATAGAAATTCCAAGGCACCCTCCAAACTAAGGGGGTAGCTTTCTCCCAAAGCCATGTGTTTATTGTGCCTTTGGCATCGCTCCGTTTACCAGGACATCTGATTAAGTGGGAACACTCCATTCTCTAACCACATAGGATAACAATGCTTACCATGTCTGGGTTTTCTGGTTTTAGCCATTTGGGGATACTGGTGCACATGTATCTATTGTTATTTTTTTGTTTGCTGGTTTTTCCCAGTTTCTTTGGTTTAGGTTTTCAGCTAATTACTTAACCTTTATGGTCAGCGGTAACACCTAGCTGTGTACCTGCAGTCACACATCCCACCCTGCTTTCCTCCTGGCTGATTCCAGCAACATGGGGCTGCCCGTGGTAAGAACTGGTACCTGGTACAAGTCCAGCTCTCGTGAGCCGGTGTTGGGACACTAGACTGAGCTACAGAGGGGTGTGGTGAAGGATGATTTAGTTAGGTAGGCCTTCTCCAGTGTCTGCAGGGGCTCAGTGAACCCAAGGAGATGTAATGCTAGTGCTGGGAAACTGGGGGAGCCTCACTGCTGCCGAGCGTGCGTATCATCCACTGACTGTCTGGATGTAGACAGAGCTTAGGAGCTACAACCCTGGGCAGGTTATCAGGGGAGGGCCTCAAACCCATTTGTAAATATACTTTTTTTTTAAAGTTTATTTTTGAGAGAGAGAGAGAGAGAGAGAGAGAGAGAGAAAGCATGAGCCAGGGAGGGACAGAGAGAGGGAGAGAGAAGAATCCCAAGCAGGCTCCGCACTGTCAGTGCAGAGCCCCACAAGGGGCTCAATCCCATGAAGCATGAGATCATGATCTGAGCTGCAACCAAGAGTCTGACACTTAACTGACTGAGCCGCCCAAGAGCCCCTGTAAATACACTTTCCGAAACAAAGCGTGTAGCAGGAAGCCAAGGTTGCCACCATCGCAGGACAGAAATCTAATTGAAATAACATCCTGTCTCCATTTCCGTCACTCACCTTACCCTGCCCATTATTATCCATCTTCCAAAGGCACCATCATCTTGTAACTTCATTTCTGGGAAAGCGGCAAAC
This sequence comes from Panthera uncia, assembly GCF_023721935.1. Classification (NCBI taxonomy): domain Eukaryota; kingdom Metazoa; phylum Chordata; class Mammalia; order Carnivora; family Felidae; genus Panthera; species Panthera uncia. Next base: position 590,850 of record NW_026057579.1, read on the forward strand.
GCCGTCTTTCACTTCACTCCCGGAGCCTGAACTTCAATGCCTGATTCTCCGGGCCTCCCACCTCTGACCTCACCTGGTCGGATCGAGCTCACTTCTGATCAGTCCTGAAGCCGCACCTCTTCCCTGCACTTAGCGTGTTTCTGCTTCCCTTCCAGATGCCATCCCGCAGCCTTCGGTCCCTTTTCTAACAGTGTTGACTTGGACGACCCGAACTCCAGATTAGCCTGCTGTCACATTTTCTCCTGTGTACCTCACAGTCACACACAATTCGTTTGGCACATAATTGTATAGCCTTATGACTTGTTTTTTTATCTGTAAGTGATTAGTGAACAAGACAAAGCATATTGTGTTGTTCTCTTAATTGTTTCTGTGCTTAGTCTTCCTCTTCCTAACTAGGGGGAGGGCAGGGACCCTGTGCTACATTTTTGGTCTACTCTCGGGCACCCAGTGTGGCTGTGTGCATTCTCCATCATTGCTTGCTGAGTGAGGAATACAGCCAACTCCCATCACGAAGTGCCAGACGGCTCTAGTCTGGGTCCTTATTCTGCAGGCCCTTCCAAAGCAAACTGGGATTTATAACTATAGGCTCCCTGGTTAGTAGTCATTAGCTTGGAATGCAAGGGGCTGACAATCAGGATATTGTAGCCGCTGGTTTGGTTCTACTTGAGCATGAGATAGTTAAACTCATTTTGAGATAACTGAAAGATGAGAATTAAAAAAAGGAACAATATTGTAATTAAAAGTTGAGGTAGCTGAAACCTTACTGCCCACTTGAGCCTAGAGCACGACAAGGTAGACTTGAAAGGTAAGGACCTCAGAGGGAGGAAGATGAGGTCCCAAGGGCTAACAGCTAGCTAACTCCCTGGGAGGACTCCCTCAGTCCCGTGAGTGGAGATGTTCCGTACCACCTTCCCTTCCGTGGGGAGACGAGCTGACTTTGCTCTCCCGAGCCGTCTTACGGTTGGGGCGGAGACCATGTGTTCCCTAAGTGGGCTTCATTTTTCAGAAGCATCAAGTCTGGCATTTTCAACAAAGTGAGCAATCTCTAACCATAGAATTGAGTCAGTTTGGGCAGGAGGTGGGCCTGTCCACCCTCCTGTATATTCATCAAAAGAAAATTGAGCAATATAAAAAAGAGAGAAAAAAAATTTGAGGAGCATAAACCCGGCTCATGGTTTAGAGTGTCAATTCATGGGTCATTCCTGGCTGCCATAATACTGCTCTAAAGCAAGCCAGAATTTCTGATTACGTTCAGTAGCTCCTCTCGGTCACTTTTGCCACCGTCCTCGTGCCGCTATCCAAAGACTTATTGTAAAGGGCGAGAGTTCTCTCTGATTCTTCTTACCTCTCTGTCTGCTAACTTGAGCGACTTCTCTCTCATCCACATCTTAGCAATGAACATCCAAGAAAGTAAAACAGGGCCCAGGAAGCTCACCCAGAGTGGAGTTTTGAAAATTAGTTTTTCCCACCTACACAGGAAGCCTGGGCACAGGAGGTGTGAAAAGTCTTTCTTCTCTCCCCTGTAGTCACTCCCAGTCTGGAGCCTGAGCAGAACAATGGGCAGGCAGCCTGTGGACAGAATTCCCTTGGGTTTTCTGCCTAGGAACATCTCAGAAAATGCACTCCTTGAAATTTTTTATTGGCGTTTGCCAAATAGCGAGGCAGTGGGTTTTTCAGAGTTAGGGGAAGGATTGTATCAGAGTGATGTGGGGTGGGGCAGGGCAATTCTGGGTGCTTCAGGTTGAGGTGGGGGGATTCTGTTTTAAAATGCAGATTCTTGGACCTCACCCTTGGATGTTCTGAGCCCGGACTGGGAATCTCTTAACTGTGACTCTGACAACAGCCAGGCCTGGAGACCTTGGGGTGTGTGCTCCCCCCTGACTGAGCCCAACAGTGGACTCATGAGAAGTTCTGCCCCCATCAAGAACCTTCAGAGCTTCTGTTGTGGGTAAATATTGGGGGTGCCAGGCCTCTCCGTATGGTCCATGGGAAATATCCCTTCTTGTAGTTCAAAAATAGTTGATGAACAGCAATCCCATGTGGTTAGACTGACAGACCCATGAAGTGGGGCTGACCGGGGCTTGTAGTTGAGCTCTCCTGTACGCTAGCTTTGCAGCTTTGGCCAAGCCATTTGGCCTTTCCAAATCTCCATCTTGTCATCTGTAGGGAGGGGATTGGGACATCACTATTGCAAGATTATCGTAATGCATGGAGATGAGACATGTCAAGTGTCTCTGGTACTCAGTAGCTGCTGTTTTTATCCTGTAGGAAAAACCTTCCTTATCTCCCCCCACTCCACTTCTGGCTCCAAAACTCATCCTTTGTTACGGATTGCGTTCTGGTGGCACCTTGGAGAGACCAGTTTGTCAGTCTTCACTGCTCCTGTGTCTTCTCCTGAACCATCCAGTGAGATGGACAGTGCTATCCCTCAAGGCCTGTTTGAAATGTCTCCTTGATGTTGCCTCCAGAAGGCAGATTTTAGTCACATACCCACCATGAGACTCCCATGGTGCTTCCCATCTCAAGTCACATTCAGCTGTATGTCCAGCTAAGCACACCCAACAGAGTTGTAGGACAGGTAGGTCCCCGGTGAAATTGTTCTAGTAATGAAGTGACATTCAGGTAATAGTGAGGGTTCCCTCACATACTTTGTTCCATCCATACTTCTTGTTCCCAAACCCACCGGGCACTTGCTTGTCTCAGGGCCTCTGTTCTGTGCTTCCTTCACTGAGAACATTTTTCCCCATAACCGTGTGGCTCTGGTTTAACAGTCACCTCCCCAGTTCTCTGACCACCTGTTTCAAACCACAGTACCCCTCCCCCAGCCTTTCTTATCTTCCTCTCTGGCTTTATCTTACTCTGTAACATCCACCACCATCATTTGCCTCATCGTCCACCCCATTCCCTAGGATGTCAAACCCATAAGGCTTGTTCACTGATCTGTCTTTGCACCTGAAGAGTGTTGGGCAGAGAGTAGGTGCCCAATAAACCATTTAAAATATTTTATTTATTTATTTTGAGAGAGAGAGAGAGTGTGCGGTGGGTGACAGGGGCGGAGAGAAAGGGAGAGAGAGAATCCCAAGCAGGCTTCGTGTGCTGACAGTATACAGCCCAACATGGGGCTCGATCCCACGAACCATGAGATCATAACCTGAGATGAAATCAAGAGCTGTTCGCTTAACCAACTGAGCCACCAGGCACCCCTTACCCTTTTTTTTAAAGTAACAATTTTTAATAAATGGCAGCAGTATTTAAAAAGATTCAAATCTGCCCACTTTGCTCACACAAACCTTGTTTCCAGGGAAAAATTAAATTTGTCACGTAACTTGCCCTTTCAAAAGGAGAATGAAGATAACAAGGGGATAGGGGCACCTGGGTGGCTCAGTCGGTTGAGCGTCCACTCTTGGTTTCATCTCAGGTCATGATCCCAGGGTCATGGGATCGAGCCCTGTGTTGGGCTCTATGCTGAGCTTGGAGAATGCTTAAGATTCTCCCTCCCTCCCTCCCTCCCTCCCCCTCTCTCTCTGTCCCTCTCCCTTGTTCTCCCCCCACCTCTAAAATCAACAAAACAAGACAAAACAAAACAAGGTGATCTTCTTGGCACGTTTTTTTGCTCAGTCTCAGGAGAGGGGGCCTCACCCAGGTGCCTGATTGAAACGATGTGTTCTGAGCATTGACACAAGCACCAATCTGCACGTGCACAGCTGAGGCGCAGGGGGGAGGAAGCACAGCAATGGGGTGTTGCGTGATAGCCTGGCAGTGAGCATTGGAGGCAGGAGACAAACAAAAAAGGGCACCATACAGGGATATTGAGAAGCACTTCAGTGAGGGAGTATTATTTTTATTGTTTTATATGGTGCCCATCGGTTGATCATTGAAACAATGACTTTGAATTATTAATAAAGATTACGTTGAGTCAAATATGCTTGTATATGAGGATAGGGGAGTAGCAAATATGTTGAAAAAAACTCCCATCAAGTCAGTTGTTTTTTTTTTTTAATGTTCATTTTTATTTTTGAAAGAGAGAGTGCAAGCAGGGGAGGGGGAGAAAGAGGGGGACAGAGGATCCAAAGTGGGTTCTGCCCTTACAGCAGTGGGCCCAGTGTGGGGCTTGAACTCACGAACCATGAGATCATGACCTGAGCCGAAGTCAGACGCTTAACCAACTGAGCCACCCAGGCACCTTTCAAGTCAGTTTTTAAAAATAGCAGCTTCACTGAGATAGAATTCCAGTACCCTAAAATCTATCCTTGTGAGGGTACCACTCAGTGGCTTTTAGCATAGACACTGTTGTGCGACCATCACCACTATCCAAGTTTGGGACATTTTCATCACCCCATCAGCACTCACCGCCCATCCTCCTTTCCCCCCCCCAGCCTCTGGCAACCACTAATCTGCTTCCTTTCTCTGTGTTAAGTGGAATAATTCAATATGCAGTCATCATGACTGACTTCTTTCACTTAGCATAATGTTTTCAAGGTCTGTCCATGTAGCACGTGTCAGTGCTTCTTTCCTTTTTATGGCCGAGTAATATTCCATTGCATGGATATGCCACCTTTTGTTTATCCATTCATGCGTTGATAAGCATTTGGGTTCTTCCTAGTGTTTGGCTACCCACTGAGCCATTTTTTTTTTTCATGAAATTTATTGTCAAATTGGTTTCCATACCCCACTGAGCCATTTTGAAATGTAATGAAAGTCTTCGTGCTAATGGGGTTTCCTGGCTCCTAAAACGGAGGGGGTGCTTCCCAGGTGAGCACGAGGATCTGTAGTTGTGCAGACATCGCATCTAGCTGGCTGTTGTCCACTCTGAAAGTGGGCCTTCTCCACTGTGCTGGTGTATAATGTGCATGATTACGGAGTGTTCCTCTCCTTTGGCCAGTGAGTCACATCTGAACTCGGTGGCCTCCTTACCACCTCTCCATTCTCCACTCCTGCCCAGCTGGTTTCTTCACACTCTGCTCTTGAAGGCCTCCACCTTGCCCCCGCTTTCATGTGTTCTCTCTTACAGGGGCAAAGGATTCTTCCGCAACCTCACTGTTCCTGCTCAGGACCCTTAGATTAGGCCAGCTCTTCAGGCCTTTTTGACATTACTACCCTGAACTGTGTTTAACTGTGTGTTTTCTTTTTTGTATGTGTGATTATTTTCTCCATCACTACAGCATGGCACAGACAGTGTCTTGTAATGCCCTCGTCCTTGGGCTGGCCTAGAGCGTCTCACAGTGGGCTCTCTGTGCATGCTGGCTGGTTTGGTGTCTGGGAGTTACGAGCCCTTTGCCATGTAACTGGAGAGGTGGAGGTGTGAATGGAGGCACCTGCTTAGTTGTATAATGGTCTTTGGAGCAGGGATCGGGTTTAAATCATTTCGAATCCTCTTTTCACCTCTCGTTGTTAATTCCTGGAAGTGCATGACTGAACTAGCTGGAAAGTAACCTGAAGTTGGCTCAAAACTTAAACTATGGATTTTCTTTCTGACCATGCCTATCTGTGTATATTTCACAGAATAACAGCTGGTGCCCAGCCACCGTTCAGTAGGACCTTTGCTAACTCCCTCTCATTCCCTTTCCTGCTGGTCACAGTCTTGAGCATTTGCAGTTAGGATTGGGGGGTGGGTGTGACTTGAGATAAGGAAATCAGTAACAATGAGGTGCGGCCCCATTCTGGGTGGACCTGTCATTCTCTGTTCTCCCGGTGGATCAGGTAATCTGACATGAGCAGGCACCTCGGTTGAGTGTTTTCACTGCTTCTCAGTTGTCTGTATTCATTGTCTGCTGAGATAATAGTGAACAGAGAAAGAAGAAAATTAAAATAGGAAGCTGGGAAGGGCAGGAAGAGAATCAGGAGGCCTGGTACACAAAAGTTGGCTGTAACATGAGCCAGGATATGGAAGTATGACCAAGTACTTTTGACCATCTGAGTGCAGGCCCTCTGCATTTTCATTTCGGTTGGCTTGTCTCCTTGCCTCACTGTTACCAGCCATGTTTAGCTTAGTCTTTGTTGTTGTTGTTTTTCTTTGGCTGTCATTCCTGAAGGAAAAGAAGATGGCCAGATGGATCTCTTGGAATCTGAGTTAGAGACTGGATGGGACAATGTCAACTTCCTTCTGATAAAAAATTTAGGAGTTTTTGTAGGAGACCCTCTCTTCTCTTTGCTGTAATGAGAGGTGCTCTCAGCCTTCCCCCTTTATGGGCAAGGGTGTAATATGGTGATGTTTGTAGGGCTTATTAGAGCAAATGAAAAGGCTGGAGGCAACCAACCTTGGAGGTACTGAGAGTAGGATCTCGCTGACTGCCTCAGGCATATCCTGCCCCATTGTGGGGCCAGAAGCACCAACTGGATTGGAAGCTCTTGGTTAGCAGTGTAGGCTTTGAGATCTAGGTTTGAGGCTCCCATCCTCCACTGACCGTGTGTTTACCTCCCTTGCGGCACATAGTGCTAAGAAGTGAGATCTGGAAGCCCCTAAGCCCCACCAGTTCCTGCAGGTAGGTGTTTATTCAGTACCTCCCTCCCCGACATCTGCAGGGTCAGGAGACTGGGGGCTTGGCAGTTTCTTCCCCTGTTAGACAGCTCCACTGGTGGGGGGATTCCTCCTTCTGTTCAGCTGTTATCTTCTTCATTCCTCCCTCTGGAGTCCCCCACCGTAGGTCTCACCGTCTTCCGTATTCCTGGCTGTCACGCCTTCCTGTCTCAGGGTAACTGGACCTTAGGTGGACTGTGCCCTTCTTACCTTTACATATCCTGGCGAAAATAGTGGCTTCTGCGAGTTGCATGTTCCAAAGGAGGATCAGTGGATCCTGGTAACCTGATATGTGTACCAAATACACACACACACACACACACACATATGTATATGTATATATACATATATATATGTATATATATATATTTTTTTTAATTTGAATTCCAAAGTCCATATCCACCACATTATATTAAAAAAAACAATGGTAATCCTGTCACCTAACAAACCTGTTCTTAGTTGAGTGTTTCCTTTGTCTTTATTCTGATGAATCCATATTAATAGTTACACTCAGAGTGTGTACACAGAGTTTCGGTGGTTTCTTCATTCACTGTGCAGCCATTTGCCCCACAGCTCTTGGGCCTTTGTCTTGCCATGCCTAGAGGACAAACATCTCACAGTCATAGTAAGCACTGGGGTGACGGCGTCTCATTCTGTGGAACAGATAGAAAACCATTTATTAACCAGTGGCACAAACCAGTCAGTTCTGACTGGATCAATGATGTCGTGGTCCCCTACCCCTGAGAGGAAAGCAGGGCACGGTGTGGTGGGGGAGGGGAAGCGTGAGGTAGTGCCACATTCCAGTGTCCCAGGAACATGTCCATGTGTAGGACAATGAGCTCTTTAGAGAGGCAAGGAATACGTTTTTGAACTGTTTTAATCTTTCAGACAAAAAAAAAAAAAGAAAGAAAGAAAGAAAACAGTGCCCTTTTTACATACTTTTCAGAATTTCCTGTGTTTCATATTAGCCGGTTACTGTTTTGGCTTCCTTTCATGGTAGTAAACACAGTTTGTTTTGTTTAGCTATTTCCTTCCCCCTCAAATACCATCACTGATCAATCCTGCCTTTGCCAGAGTCACACATTCACGGGTCTCTTTCCTTCCACCTCTCACCCCTCAATTCACTCCATTTGTTGAGCTCCTGCTAAGCACTAAAGATTCCAGAAGGGGGTAGGGGGACTGGTTGTAGGAGGGCAGTGGGTGCTGGAATCCCAGCATCTGGATGCTTCCACCCACCCTTTCAGAGGGCTCACTCTCTCCAGGCCAGGAATGCTGACATTTAATGAGCACCTACTAGATAGTTATTTGTCGATTTTGTATCTAGGAAATTGAGGTCTAGTTGAGTCACTAGAATCAGGTTGGCATGGCCTCAACTAAAGCTCTGGCTTAGCTGTGGTTGCCATCACTATCCTGTTTGAGCTTTGAGAGCCATGGAGATAGTCAGGGCTACATTTTTCTTTTCTTTTCTTTTCTTTTCTTTTCTTTTCTTTTCTTTTCTTTTC